>NC_134455.1:278627146-278929146 GCF_047948215.1 Lycorma delicatula | reverse complement strand
AATGGCACCAATGGCTTCACAGACACCTTTGTAAAGAATACGCATGGTACGGTAATTCAACCCGCAATCGGGATGCGGGTTGAATCGGGATGCGGGATGCGGGTCTTCAAGGAGGTGCTCCTTGAAGAGAAGCCTCTCATCAACAATAACACCCAGATACTTCTGAACGGGACATACCTAATTGGAAGGCCGTCCATCACAACCCGCGGATGGCGGGTTGCGGCTAGCCGGCCCTTCAAAAACATCATAGTGGTTTTCTCCGCGTTGAAAACCATCTTATGCTGAAGACTCCACAACCGCAATACCCTACATGCTTGTGTCGCTCTGAGCTCGATCTCGGCACGCGAATTGCCCTCGACCAGCAGCAGCCCATCGTCGGCATAAGCCACGATGCGACAGCCGCTAGGCATCCGCAATCGCATGAGAGAGTCGAACTCAACGACCCAAACGAGTGGACCTAGATGAATCAATGGACTACTAAATTCGGTGCTTGTATTATGTGCACCCTTCAACGTGAGGGTGATAATGAACAACGTAGAGTTTTTCTACCAAAGCGGTTCGCCGATCGTCTAGACAACGATGAAATTGACCAACTGGTGGTAAACAAGACAAAATTAACCAGACAATCATTAACCATCTCAAAAATAAACAAAATAAACAATCTACAACCTCCATCACCTATCATCCCGTTTTCGCTGAAAGTAATGATGCCGATTTTTTAAAATTAATTTAAAAGTGATCAAAACTGTTAACCGAGTTAGTAAAAAACACATTTTCATTTTAATTCATCATAGAGACTTCAGCAAACATTCTTTGACTAGCATGTCTTGGACCGTCTTCAAATCTTTAAAAATGTCAAATTGAAATGTTTAAATCTAACCAGAAATTACTAAATCTAGTGGATTTGTACCCTATGAAACGATTTTATATAAATTATTTTGGGGGACCGAATTCGGCCTACCAAATTATTCTACCAATTCTAAAATATATTTGCAAAAATGTCTACTATTTTCGATAATTGAAAAGTTTAAATTATTCATTTACAAACCATAAATTATTAAATCTGATGGATTTTATACCGTTTGAAAACGGGTTTATATGAATTATTTTGCTCCCGCAAATCTGCGGGACCAAAATACTGTATTAATTTTTTAGATTCTTTAAGTACTAGTGGATTCGTACCCTTTGAAACGATTTTATATAAATTATTTTGGGGGACCAAATGATTCTATCAATTCTAAAAAATAATTTGCAAAAATGTCTAATATTTTCTATAAATTGAAAAGTTTAAATTATTGTAATAATATTCCATTATTTTCATCTACAAACCAGAAATAATGGATTTGTACCCTTTGGATTCACTTTCGTTATATTGATTATCTTTGGATTCACAGTCGTTATATAGGTTATTTTGTTGGGCCACATTCGCCCCGACTAATTGAAAAGTTTAAATCTAACCAGAAATTACGAAATCTAATTGATTTTTATTAACTACATATATAGTGTTTGACCCATCGGAATTCCGAGGAGCCAAAGTTTCTGCATAAATAGTGTTTGCCCCATCGGCTAATTCTTTAGATTCTTTATTTTGAATCCAATTTCTAAATCGTTTCCCATATAGGCGATTCCTCGTATATGAGGAATCGCTTTATCGTTGTTTGAAATGTTAATTTTAAATATTATACGACTTGAAATCTTTAATAAAATACTCTTTTATGGTTTTTAAAACATTTTTTGTAAAAATCTTTTGATATACAACATGCTAAATTCAAAATTAATTCTTCCCTTAAATAAGTACCAATAATTAATAAATCTAATGGATTTGTACCCTTTGAAGTCACTTATATAGGATATTTTGTTAGGCCAAATTTGGCCCGACTAATTTTTGTGAATAATAATCAATTAATTCCTTTGTTTCTTTACGAAACCTATTTTTTAAACTCTTTCCCACCATCTTTACATAATTTTGTTGCATTAAAACAACCCGTATTTATGTAGATAATTAGCTTAAAATCATCAAATATAGCATATGAAAATTCGTTGGTTGGCCAGCCGACTAATTTTTCAATTAATTCTTGTATTGGTAATAATTTTAGTTATTTCATCTTTATCATTACCGAAGTGTATCATTTCGATATTTTCTTAAATATGAAGCGAGTAATTAAGTAACAAAACAAAGGTATTTCATGATTAATATGAACTGGTTTGGTAATCATTACAAGTAATCTACTGAAAAACAGGATAAAATTGGGGCAAGATTCAGTCAACTTTTCTTTATAAAAAGTGGCTTTTATATAAAAAGTAAAAATTTATAAAAAGTGTGTTTATTAAAAAAAAATTTCAAGGACAATTTTATATGGTAAACACTATTATTTTATTATGATTTATTAGCAAAATTCAAGTTACGTACTACGTTAAAAGCAAATTAGTTGAATAACTGAGATTGTATTGAATGTGTGTGTTTGTAGAGCAGATTATACTTAACAAACATAATGTGTTGATGAAACTAATCAGATTCAATGATATGTAATTGTAAATACTATAAAATAAAATACTTCTAATAATAAAAAAAATTTACTAATAAAAATATTTTTAAACACAATAACCTAAGATTATAATACGTTGTTAATTTACCTTTTTTTAGATTACAGCCTAATTTAATCAGAAGTTATAAAAATCATTAATTGATTGATAATAAATTAATGTGCGTAATAAAAAATCTTATATTTATAAAACTCTACTTTCTTTCCACATGGCAACAATTAAAATAAAAGGCAAGATAAGCTTACTTCATTTACTCTACACTATCTTGATTAACATCATAATTCTTTTGTTTAGTTCAGAACCTATTTTTACACTTAATATACATACTCTAAAATAATACATATTATTTTCTCAGTTCGTTCAAGATGTTCAACATTAGAACATTACTTTAAATGTATTAAGTACTTACTGTATTTCGTTCTAACACATCAAACAAGGTCTTTGCTGGACATTATTAGCTACTTATTTTTGCTTCTAGATCACACTGCACAACAAGCTGAAGATCTTTTTAATAAAAGGTATGTAAAGATTAAAATACTAATACACTAATTATTTACATAGTTTAGTTAGTAATATATACAGTGTATAATTGAATCCATCTAAAAGGAATTAATGTCTAATATTTCATTAAACTCAATCACCCGTTCTACCTCGTTGATACTAAAAACTAATCACTTAAATATTAGGAAAAATTGACATTCAACATTGTTAGACATGGACACTATAACATTTTCTCTAATAAATAATTACTTTTGTGAAGAAACTGACGTAAGAAAGGAGGTTCTCAATTCGATTTGTGAGATATTACATTACTTGTTCGAGAAGCTAGACGTAATGGATCGATTTGGATTATCCTGTTTTATTCTGTTAAAAAACGATGTCTGTGGTTCATTGCAAACGTTTTCTAGAATAACTTAAGGGGAAGATATTTTTTTAAAGAAAAATAAATCCCCCCGTAGATGTTTTTAAGTCTCATTTTCCAGTTTTGTAGTCATCATTGTCTAATTTTGAATTATAATAATTTGTAATAACTACGTTTATGCAACTATGATGTACAAAGAATTTTTGGGAGAAAATTAAAGGCACTGTAGAAAAGCTCAGAGTAAAAAAATAATACATATCTCCGCAATTCATAGATCCTCAATCCACAGTTTACTTTGTATCAGAATCTTAATAACATTTGTCTGCATTCCTTTACTTTTTTTTATCAAGTAGTAAACGAGTTTTTTGTAGTTATATCTATATTTTGAACAAATAAAAAATTTAAGGCATGTAAAATTAAATATAAAACTTTTTATAATCTTCTTTGATTTCTACGTTTTTATGTCTGCATCAGATTAAGAGTTTATTGAAGTTTTTAATACGGCACCAATTTTAAAAAAACATTTAATATTTCTTACATTTTGTGTTTGATTTTGACAGTTTTATTAATTTATTCCTATTCGTTTTAAACTGTTGGCGGATAGAGAGAGGGATTCCTCATATCTCCCCTAAGAAAATGTTCTATCAAAGTTTGAATTTCAAAAAATTAATTTTTTGCCTGAGTTAATTGAATATAATTTTAATTCAAACCGAGTTTACAAAACGCAGGAAGTATAAGGTAAACAAACACAAACTATAATAGCCTTCAGGGATATTTAGTACGTTTTTAGGTATAAGAAAATAAAGAGTTCTTAGAAATAGTCTGTAATTACTCACATTAATTTGCGAACAAGGGCTGCTGCTGGATATTTCGATAACGTGCTGATAGAATGAACACTACATTACACACTACATTATCCGTTGGTTGAATGAATCGTAATTTTGTTCTATCTTTACCATTTGCCAAATTTGTCCAATTACAATCAAACACATTTTTATGATTTTTAAGAAATTTTGCTGGAAATTTACTTCCTAAACGGAACGACTCGTAACAACTTTCCATAAAATGTTCTGTTCCAAAATCGCGGTTCTTTTTTAAGTAATCAGATGATATCACGTCGGGGGAAAGTGAAGGTTTCCACCTAAAGCTACCAAGTTAGTCTCCTCACCACCTACCCCTGATGTCACCCATAATTTCAGTTTGTTCCTGAATGGCTATGCATTAGAAAAATCTCTTTACGTTTTATTCAATCTTTAAGTTAATGTTTGTTTCTGATACCTAAATTCGTAAGTTTGTGAAGTGAGCCTTTATCATTATATTAAATGCTAAATTAAGTACTGAACCATATATAAATTTTCGAAAAACTTACTTTTTATCATTTTCTTTATACATTTCAATTACAAATAAAAAATTAGAGTACGATGAAATAATTTCTCGACAATTATCAATCCAGTTATTTTCCTGGAAACGGTGATTAAGGTTTTGTTAATACAACATAAGATTATTTTTGACATCGGTTTAAATTTCTAAAACATAAAATGAACCCTCAAGCTAGGTTAATAGTAGTGATGTATCTACTGATTGTAATATATTTTCTCTGTCACCGAGCGCCATCGTAATAAGTAAATTCATACTAAACTCCTTGGTGGATTTTTAAAGCTCAGAATAATGTTAATTGTTTAATGAAAAATAAACTTATTATAAAAAATGTATTCGCATCTATTATCTTAAAGTTAATCCTTTTTATTACACAGCGGTTCTTAAAAATTTACAACCCAAATTTCAAGGTTTTTTTACTCCTGAGGCGCATTGTATTTTTTATCGAAGAGTTGTGTAAGTTAATAATTACCGAACTTGTTAACTCTTCCTCCAGAAGAGTGTAGGCGATATCAGAGTTAACTGAAGGCACAAAGTAACAATTAATTTAAAAATTATACGTTAACCATAGTATTTATATTTTTACTGATTATTTAATTTCTTGAAAATGGAACTTTCATGGCCGCCAATTTGAAATGTTGATATGTACCTTCACACATCACTATAACTTTTATTTAGAAAAATAATACAACTCGTAAAATAACAAGACCCAATGTAATGTTACCAATGAAATATGTTTTCAAGCAAATTAAAGGACTAAATAATCAGGGAATAAGAAAATTTTAAAGATATTGGTACATTTTTTAGGTGTCGCCATTTCTCTTAGTAGTTATATTTCCAACAGAATAAATAAACAATAAGGAGAGGGAAGTCATATCGTTATAGTGTAATTGCTTAATTATGTCATTGATAGAACGGACGAGCAGTAGTAGTTAACCGTCGTAGACTGGGCCAAGGTTAAAATAATTTATTGCAAGAAATTAGTTCGCTCTTCAGGTAATATAAACATAGAAAATTTGAGCAATTACACAGATTTAGCTAAAATCTAGAATGTCCTATCGGATGAATTTCATTAAACTTATTTATATCAGTTAACAGTTTTTTTTTCTTTATAAACTGATTACACCGTACGTAATTTTGTACATACTATTAACAAAAAATTTAAAAAAACAAAAAACAAATAATAACCATAAGTGAGTAAAACAAAATCCTTGTCTACAAAATTCTATACTTCAGAATTTTGTTTTGTTTTCTTAAAATACTCCGTCAAGTTTTAGAATCAGCTTTTAATACTATTAATATTTGAAAAACAAGTTTACCTGAAATTACTTATTTTAAGTGTATTTTTTTTTAATTTGCTTTTCGACAAATTAATATCATTCCAGTAGTTGTCAATTTAGTTTTTTTTTTTTTTTACTAATCTGGCAAAATACCGTTTATTGACAAAATTAAGAAAATGTAATCTTATTTACTTATTATTTAAAGAAAAATGTACATATAAATTAGGACTAAGTGAACTATATATATATATATATATATATATATAGTTCACGCTCAGATATTAATTTAAGTAATTAGTAATGTTGTGAGAAACAAACTTTCTCCTTATAAAGTAATATACCTTACAAACATAACTTATATAATCAATGAAGTGTACACTCTACAGGGACCTTAAGTACGTAAAAAAAATTAGAATTTTCAGTTCAGTATTTCAAAATTAACTTTAAAATCTCATCAAAATTTTATAAGGTAAATTACTTATCATTTGAAAATTAAATTATCCCCAGTTAAGAATCAGCTATTAGGTATATCGTGCAAATAAATACAATTCAGTTACGAATTACGATTATAAAATATACAAAATATATAAACAAAAATGTTTAACGTTGGTACTCTCTAGTTTACGGACTGTAGTAATAAATTAATCCAGTTAAAATTTATTTTCAGTAAGTTTATCTATATTAATAATGGTAGCGTATATCTAACTTTCTATAAAAAGAAGATAGATTTTACGCTTCAATAATTTTATAATAAGATTTTATTTCCCCTCATTTAAATGCACATATATATAACATCACGTTTGCAGTGATTCTCGGATTAAAAGTTGAAGTACCGCTGAAATACGGGGATGTTTTAAGTTAGTGCAGACTCTTAAAGAAATCATCCCTATCAGTCCACTGTCTCAATACCTTACGTACCAAAACTTAGAACCGATTTTGATGCAGTTTATTCTAGATATCTGCAACACGCAAAAGTAGATGAGCAGTATTTTATGTACGCATCTGCCAATTTAAGCATCCTATAAGTGTAAATTAATTTGTACTCCACCAGCGTAGAAATACACCTTCATTAAAATGTTTTTCAGACGTTCATTTCTCACATACAGATTAAACAGC
The DNA here is from genome assembly GCF_047948215.1 of Lycorma delicatula. Classification (NCBI taxonomy): domain Eukaryota; kingdom Metazoa; phylum Arthropoda; class Insecta; order Hemiptera; family Fulgoridae; genus Lycorma; species Lycorma delicatula. Next base: position 278,921,967 of record NC_134455.1, on the reverse strand, counting down.
TGAATTGACTTTCCTAAATTGGCTGCTAAAATTCCTGAAAATAAAACTAGGATGATATAGCTGAGCATTACCACACTTATAATTATTGTAATGTAGTGACTGACGCGGTAACCATCGGTTGATAGATTCTTTCATTTCACTTAATATCTGTGATAGAGTTTATTGAATAAAATCAACAATATTGTGAGATTTTTATAAATTTTGCATTTTATACTAATTTATGCAATCTAGGGAACGATTTATTTAACTCACCTTTTCCAGTTATTATTCGATAACCCTCAAGTTAAAATTTTCTCTCTGTAACAAAAAAAGTTTTGTAGCAAAAAGTGTGACGTAGAAAAGTAAGAACACAAAACGGACTTTACTTCAGAGATTTCATTTCAAGAACATTTAATTAGTTTTCCTTTTTCATGATTCGGTTACAATATGTAATTTCAAATATATGTACTAGCTCCTAGACTAAACATCAGATTTGAAATACGAGTAGTATTTAACACGCATGCTGAATAAGGTTGAATTTACTTTTTTCAAATCTTTTTTACCTTTTTTTGAAGATTCCCTGATTTTAGTAAACTTTTTTGGCCCTACTTTGAAGTACACGATGATTTAACATCGTGTCAAAGAGTATGTGGAATTCAAGAAAAAACAGCCTATTCAATAAAGCATGAAATAAAATTTTCCAAGGTACTTAACATTCTCACCTCAAAAGTCCGTGGAAACGACTAGGAAATATATTTCGAGTCCTACTCCAAGATATTAATGACTTTAAAAGAGGCACATCCAAAATACAATTAGAAGGCTAGATAAACTGACTAATGACTTGTAATATCAATCCTAACATATTACAAGGTATTGGAATTAACTTTAGATGTTATTTCAATATTTTTATGTATGATACTTTATTTCACAGACATCTAATAAATGTTATTTTACTGTTTGTTATTATTTAATTTCTACTATCTATTGTATAATCAGAAACAAAGACCAAACATAAAAAAATTACAACGCTATTACATATTACAGGAAATAATTTTATGTAAAATAGATTGAATACATTTAACGTTTAAACAAATTACCAATTTAGTTTCTTTATCGGTAAAAGTCCATCTCCTTATAACTGAGTATAGCTCTGAGTATAGTTTAAAACAATGAAACAACCAGGAAACTCCGTAACCAATTATAAAATGCGTCAAAGTATTTTACAAGAAAAGTAATAATTACAATAATCTGCTGTAAGAATTAAATTCATCTAATGAAAGTGTGTTTAATCTTGAACATTTGTAAATGAAATTATTTAATATTTAGAACATGTTACTCTTGGAAAATTTCACTCTTCATAATTGCTGTATACCAACTCGAGATAGACAAAGCTACTTCAGCTACGTCCTAAAACACTAGTATTAACCTTCCGCAGTCATTTACTTAATTTTATGCAGCCTTCTTTACTGGTTGGTATTTAATTGTAATTTTTTCAATTTTTGATAAATATTTCACATATCTTACAATTTATCAGCCGTAGCGCAACTATACCTCACTGAAAAATTCAGTTGAAAAGCTGTTTAAGTGACTAATAAATATTGAAATTCCTTAAAGTGCATTCATGGTTGTTTCTCCTAGATTTGTGTCTGTTTCTTCCGCCATCGCAACCCTTAATACTTGATAGAGTTAGAGTTTTTACTCAATCCTCATTCATATTTTGAAATAATGATACATAATCTCTACCTTGTAATCTACATCACACCACACTGGCGACGAATTGTCTGCCGCTTACAATGGGTTCCTTTTAAATTACTTCTAGTAAAAATACAGAGTTTTTGTCGTTAGAGACTACTTTTGCTATATAATTGTTCCACTTAACTAATTCCATCGCATTTCCTACTCTTCCTAATATACCTTACTAATTATTTGTATGTTATCGTGAAACACACAAATCATTTGAGAATTGGATGTCTGATTGTTTCGAAATGCTTGAAAAAAATAGAATATAAAATAATACTTAACATCCTAAAACAAATGGGGTAGTAGTAATAGTAATTGACAGTTATAAATGAGAATTTAATAGCTTAACCAAAAACAAGGTTGTTGACAGACGAGGAATTTTAAAATGATTTTCGTAAGTAGAATGAATCGTAGAAGTACTGCTTTGAAAAAAATAAACAGTGTTGGTTGGTGTAGCTTACTTGTGATAACATATTTTAGCTTAACATCTAATAAAGACTAAACATATTGACCTTGAAGCACCATTCTCATTGAAGTGTCGGCCGAACACTGCAAGAGCTGTTGCATTATGTATGAAAATTAAGCTATGTAATATCTAAAACGTTTTACTCCCTGAACTTGTAAATACATGGAAATAGCAGCAATACTTTTATCATTATTAGTTTTAATGTTTATTTTAAATATTCTGATACTTTTTAAATATTCTTATAATAGTAGAAAAAATTGTTTATTACTTTTCAGCACCCCAACAACTGTTTGTTAATTAATTGTATTGTATTGTAATAATTGTACATATTTTTTCACGGCAAGCTAAAAGTAAATCTCTCTCTAGGGTAAATCAATTAAAAATGTCAATATTGTCAATTTTTTTCTTGTGCTAGCCATGTTAGGCAATTAGTATTCGTATATTTTTTAGATTGATCTAACTAAGTAATTGAACATTACCTCTATCATCATTTTTGATCGAGTTAAAATAATGACGGAATCTAAATCGCAGTTGTTTTATAATTAATTTTCAAAAAAGTGTACTAGTGTGAAGGTCTTAACTGATTTTTTAATATAAGTAAAGGTTCTGTGATAGACATTTTCATTCGTTGGCAATTTTTTACAGTTACATACCAATTTAACTGTATAATAATGTATTTAATGCATTACTGCAAATATCACACAACATATTGTTGTAGGTATGCCTTAATAGATGATGGAGTAATCAACACGGTACATATACGGTTTACAGATTTTATTATTTTGCCTAGAAAACGTGTATTAAAAAATGATTACCTAAAATTGTTAATTTTACCTAATATAGTTGTATAAAATTTCGATACAATACACATAATGGGTGAAATATTAAAACTAAATTGTCTTAATATTTCACCATTTCTGTATTTCAACCGGTATTGGATTCTAATTCTCTGAAACTTTCTGAAAAAGAATAACCACCATGCTATCATTCATTCCCTTCCATTGTAATTTTTTTAAATTTATTAGACTTACTTTTAGCCATAAATTTGTTTTTCATATTTGAGGAAGAATTAAAATTTTTATTGGCGACTTGATGACCTTGCTTACAAGGTAAAAGTTATAAGTATCACGATAATTATAAGTTTTTAGTATTATGTATTAAAGCTACTGTCAAGTTTTCGTAATCAAATAATAAATACTGAACACTGTAATTTATAAAAACTCGTTCAACTCCTTATTTTTTTAAATATGAGTCGGTTTTGATAGGTGATTATTAATTTCAAAACGGTTTTTGTACGACGAATAAGTATTTGACATATGATTTGTCTTATTTAACATTAAAATAAATATCGAATACGTCGGTGGTCAATCAGAAAAAAATTTAACATTTAAAATTATGAAAAATCAGGATATACGGTCATTTCAAAACACATACACACTTTATGCGGGAGCGAATCTGCCCTCGCTTAAGTACATGTAATTTAGCATAAAGTCTTCATGTAAATTCACCATCAAGAAAAATTAAACAGTCTTGTCTATAATAAATTTAAAGAATAAACATTTAAAATTTTGACAAAAATTTAATTTAACTTATAAAAAAATTATAGCCTTTTCTAAACTGCAAACTAATCGGTTTTGTAATAATTCAGACATAACCTTTAATTAGCAAGACATCCATACTCTTTCCGTGGTTTTCGTTTACATAAAGCAAGTGTAAGAGTTTTCAATCTATAAAAAGAATCAAATTAGTAACCGAGAACAAAACTGAATTTTTACTTCCTTGTACAAAGTAAAGGAAGTATTGTGATGTGTGACGTATTGCGAAAAATTTCGGTTTTCAGGTTTCAACAGAAATATCCATTTTGACCATCCCTCAATCCATTTTTACCAGTTTCAGTGTGACGTCTGTACGTCGTATGTATGTACGTACACTATCTTGCGTAACTCAAAAACGATTAGCCGTAGTATGTTGAAATTTTGGATTTAGGACTGTTGTAACATCTCGTTGTGCACCTTCCTATTTGATTGCAATCAACTGAACTAAAAGTGTCCAAAAAGCCCAAATTCAAAAAGATTTGGATATTGGACTTTTTCGTAATTGCAGTAATAAACCCTCATTGAGAGCTTTTCAACGATATATCAAAAATAGTACTTATTTTCACTGGTTCCAGAGTTATAGCAAAATGAAATTTTGTTTAATGAAATATATGGATCTAATAATGGGATGGCACATTGGTTCTAATCAGATTTCATCTCCTCTTTTTCTAACTTTTTTTAAATTTAAATATATTGATTTATTAATAATTAATTATTAACCTCTGATTGTAAAAAATGTTTACAATAAATAATAATTCAATAATAACAATAAAAAAATAATATGGAAAAATATTAAGTTATTAATGAAATAAAATTTTATGTCCTTTTCGTTTTAAAAAGATGTGTATATGTAATTTAATAGGCGTACAAGTATGTCACGTAGTGTCAACATCAGATTTGATGTAGCATCTGATTATTCGTTTTTGTTTTCATTTTGTTATAAAATAATATTTTAAAAAACGTAATATTAGATAGATATAATACTTAACTTTATTTAAAGAGTAATAACGGGACTTTTACTCTACCCTAATATTTCATGTAAGATTGTTGAATTAATAATTGTTTAATGTTTATAACTTCTGTTTTTTATTGCACGATATTTTTATATAGTGAAAGTATTGTGGTCGCGAAAAATTTCGGTTTTCAGGTTTCAACGAAAATATCCATTTTGACCATCCCTAAATCCATTTTGATTAATTTCGGCGTATGTATATCTCGCATAACTCAAAAAAGATTAGCCGTAGGATGTTGAAATTTTGGATTTAGTACTGTTGTAACATCCAGTTGTGCACCTCCCGTTTTGATTGCAATCGACTCAACCAAAGTGACCAATAAAGCCCAAATCCAAAAAATGTTGGATTTTGGACATTTTCTTAACTGCAATAATAAACCCTCATTGAGAGCTTTATAGCGATATATCATAAGTGGTAGTTATTTTCATTGATTCCAGAGCTACAGCCAAATAAAATTTTAATTAATTTAATATATTGATCTTACAAGGGGAAGGCACGTTAGTTCGAATCAGACTTCATCTCCTTTTTTTTAACTTTTTTTTATTTAAATATATTGATTTATTATTAATTATTAACCTCTGATATAAAAAAAAATTGCGATAATTATTCAATAAAAACAATAAAAAAAAGTATGAAAAAATATCAGAAGTTTTAATGAAGTAAAATTTTATGTACATTTAAAAAAAATGTGTATATGTAATTTAATAGACGTACGAGGAAGTCGTGTGATGTCCACATAAAATTTTTTGTAACATAGAACATCAGCCGTTACTTATTTTTAAAAATCTCGATTTCAGTAATAAAAATGAAAGATCTGAAAAGGAAACAATGAAAAGTTCTTTTACTGAAATATTACAGAAAAATTGTCAACTTCTGTGAAATATTGTCATATTAAACTATGACTACAATTATTGGTCTTTAAGAAATTTTCTACTATACGTGTATATTTATAAATGAAAAATAGATTTACCCTTGGGTAATCCATTTCTCCCGCTTTCATTATCTGTAGAGAACGTAAGAAGACAATCTCAACAAACAAAAAATTACTTAACATAACATTTTAAAAACTGTTTGGTTCGATATCCCCTTTAAAATTTTAAGAATATTTTACACAAGATTTAGAAAATAACTAAAATGTGTACAATAATAAAATATTCATAATTAATGCAATAGTGACATAAAACAAAAAACATTTACTTATAATCTTAACAAAAACTAGCGGTAATGAAAACATAAAAAAATACTGATTACGTTATACAGGTTATATTCAACGTCAAAAGTCGCACTGACTGACTGACTCGCTGTTCAACCAAAGGATATGCTGTATAGTGAATATAATTATATCAGAAAAATAAATTCTGACTAGCCCTTTTTGTACTTCAGATTCTTTACAGACGAAATAAGCACAAGAAAGATGATCTAAAAAAATATAAAATAAAAAAATTAATCAACTCTTTTGTAGAGAAAATTATATTAAATATACTGTTACCTCTCAGTAGGGTATTAGAATAACTAATGAAAACATATGCAAAATGTAAGAATTTAAAATAGATTTAAATTCTGAAAATAATGGAGGTATTAAATTTAACTGTCTTATCAATAATATTTTGTCTAAAAATAATATTTTGCCCTTTTTACCTAAAAAAAGAAAAAACATTGCATAAGCGATACAAATAACAACTTTGAAGAAGGGTTATTAGTGATAATTGTACATAAATAATAATAGGTAAAAAATAATAAGAGTTGGCTGATTAATCGTAAATTTTAAGATGTAAGAATATAATAATGGGTGCATGTGGTAAAAGGAAGAAGTAAACAAAAAATAGTATATATTCCAGAACATAAAATTAGAAATTACAAAATATAATAGAGGAACTTACGATAAAAAAAGCTACCTCTTGCAAAACACTCTGTATATCAAATAGAAAAAAAATAGATAATAAACCGTGTTACTAAAGATTGTTTTTTTCAAGTATTAATAACTTACACCGAGTTATCGATGCATATTATTACAAGGAATATGAGTAATATGAATGTAAGAGCAAAATTATGACAAAAAATGGAGATACATCTTGGAAGCAATCGAATCTATACAAACGAAGTAGACTAAAGTTAAGCCCGTAATGTCACAGAAACCGTAATGTCATAGCGGACAGTAATTTTACGGCCAGCGGCCAATTAGCCCTCATAGAAACGAAGCTTTTTTACCTGTGAAGAATTATTGTGCGATACGTATAAGGTTTACATCAATTTCTGTCCTAATCAATTTTGCTATGACCGAATGGATGCGATTTTTATCGGGTTGAATTAGGGCAAAATGTTCACTTCTCTGTTTGTGGTTAAGTGGTAACCACCCACGAAAAAAATAAAATTATAAATATATTATTTATAAAAAGAAACAGGCAAATCTAATAAATTAAAAATAATTTATACGGAAAGCGCACAAAACGTGTGAAACGAAAATTAGTACAAAGAAATGTTCCCATCAAAAACTCCCCGATGGCGAGTCTTCACTGTAAGACTTTAGGGGTTAGCGTCCACACGGCCCTAGCTTTTCATCCCGCTACACACAGAGCTCCTGAATCTTTTACACCACCCACACACACATACACACACACACTCACACACACACACACACACACACACACACACACACACACACACACACACACACTACACCACAAAAACTGCACAAACTGCAACATATATCCTTTAACAGCAACACAATAACATCATACACTATTTCTTCTTAAACTTACACTCAGCGATGTTGCGGCACCTTACGAAACGTAACCATAACACAAGGTGGAAACTATTAATGGATACTACGTAGTGAGTCTTGTACGATGTCCTCTGGGCAACTGGGTGAACCCAGTTGTATGAAATCCTAGCACCAGTACTGGCGCGCTCTGCTGGAGTGGTCCGTTAAATCATCGGTACTCGAAGAGAAACCGTACGTAAATCCCAAACATTAATCTTTCGGTAGTTGTCGGTCCACTTGAAAAAACCAACCAACCGTGAAGTTTGAAGAAACTTTGACCGACGTTGCCAGCCGAAGACCTAGCCAAGACAATAAAACGAGTAATGTTACTGAGGGGGTTAAATTCTCCTGTATCGGGTTCTTGGTGTTGAGGTATAAAGAGGAAGGTAAATCCTTTGCTAAGGTTTCTCCCTTTCTCATTAATAAGTGCGTCATCCCAGTTTATGGTTCTCCAAAATCTATAAAAAAACTTAGAAATTGTGCTCTCCTGATTGAAGTTTATAATGAAGAATAATGTAGAAAACTCGTAGCCCTTAAGTGTATGGAGAAGGCTGGAGTGTCAGTGGAACCACATAGGACCCTTAATTTCAGCAAGGGCCATTTCTTTTGTCATGACTTTGGACTTGGACTTGGCCAACGTTGAGTTGCCTGAAATTACAGAAGAATTGTCACCACAGTCGATCACATCTCTGCAGAGGATTATGAGAAGAGAGAATTGGTGTTGATGTGCCAACATCTACGCTAGTTCTTACCTTTTCTAGTCCTACCGTTACTGACCATATAAAAGTTGGTAAGTTGGTTTTCGGTCCGCGTGCGACCATATATACAAAATCCCAGACGCTGTTTCCAGTGTCAAGGTTTAGGTTACACCAAAATTGGTTGCATAAAGGAACAGGTTTGTGTCCGTTGTGACTATACTGGACACAATGACATTACATGCCTGAGGCAGAAAAATTTACAAATTTAAAAGGCTCAAACTCAGCAAGATCATGAGAATGACACATTCATAGAAGAAAAAGATATTTTGAAAATCAGTAGTGAGCAGAAAATGACCTTTGACCCTGAACAAAAAATCACTCAGCATGAGGAATCCTGCATAACCTGAATTAGTATTTTACAGGCTGTCTCAAACAACGTACAAAACAAGAAGAAATGCGCATCATAAAAAGAGCTCACCAAACTGGTAGAGACTTTCTCAAAACAAATAAAATTCCTCACGGCTACTATTACAGCATTGAGTACTGGGAAAATGGTAACTTCTGCCAGAAAAACCGATGGTGGTTTATCTAAATCCACATCATCCGTTACATCGACAACTAAAGTTCCTGCTCCACCAATTAAGCAGCAAACAACCAAGATCCCTCTGAAGGGATCAATTAAAACATCGCCGCCTGGAAAGGCATCTTCGTTCTCCTAGGCTTCCAAGTCCCCTCCAACATCTCGAGATTTCTGCGAGAACATAGTGATGGAGGAAGTTCCCGAAGAAGCAGAACACTTCTTAAAAGTAATAAAATCCAAAAAGAAACACATGATAGCATTTGATAAGTAATATGCACGCAGAATTTTTCAGTATTACAGGAAAAAGTATTACTTATGGCTAAAAATATTATTCAATGAAATTTTTGTGGTCTCCGTTCTCGCCGCGAGGATTTTGTTTGTCTGAAATTTCTCTTACCACCACCCCAATCGATCGCCCTAAAGCATAACGCCCTAAATTGCCACAAACGGCTACTGTGCCTCAAAACGGTTTAGTGACCAATATCCAAATTAGCTCCCAGAGCTTACCTAACTGCGTGAGCGGGAATAAGCGTGGTGCCCTACACCATTCGCTTGCGTGTTCCACCGTTCACGTGTCATATATTACTAAAATGGATAGGCATACCCCGTCTACATACTAAAGTATATGACTTCACAATAAATTAAAATTTATTTCGTCAAGGACAGCAATTCGCTGCCACGTCTAGGACGCTGAATGCCAGCAAGTAACTGTCCACCATATTATAGCGCTTGAGAGCTATATTTGACAGATGGCCAGCCACTTCTCCAGGGTAGTTTCCTACAGCATGCGGAAGGAGTCTTACATCCCTTAAACTAGTGATACCGGTTGAACAAAGCAACCGCATCAAGGAACTCCCACACGGTCCGATAATGTGGGTCACGCCACATTGACTCGCCGCTTATGATTAGCCAATTTTCCCCTTGATCTCTAAGTCCTAGGGTGGCCTGAGTTTGGCCCCCCAAAAGCTGAACAGTCGAACGAACACGTGATGTTCGAATGTTCAACTCTTTCTCGTTCTGCGGGACCTCCCCGCAGACGCACAGCTACTCAGCTGCCACGTGGAACCGAAACAAATATTGTTCAAATTCGCGTGGTTAGAGAGCACTTGGGCTTCCGTTGCCCTTAAAAACGAACTAGAGGCATACCATCCCCCAAATCTACAAGAACAATTCTGTACAAATCTATAAAAGGACCTACTCTTTGTCGCGGCGTGCCATTTCTGCTGCCTTGCTTCCATCGCGAGGCTGTAAAGCCTCCTCCTCAGGCGGAAGATGAACAACTGTTCGAAATTTAGAACCGGTGCGATCACCGTTCCGCTGCGGTACAGGACCGGCTCGCAACCGACTTCCAAATACCTCGGCCTTCTTACATCTTCGCAATTTCCCCATGGCCGCCCGAACTTTCACCACTAAATCGATTCGGAGTGCCTTTCCCAATACGGTGGTAGCCTCGTAATAGGTTGTTTTAAACACATCATTACATACGATTAAGGCTCTGCGATGGGCTTAAATTTTGAATAAGTGCTGGATTTCTCTCCATCCTATGCGCCCAAACGGAAGTGGTCATACTTTCGAAGACACTTCAGTATTACATGTACAAATGACAGCCCGTAATCCTTCCTCTAGACGGTAAATACTCGCTGCGAGGATATTGAAATCCTAATAAAGGAACAAAATCCTTTAATAATGTATCAGCAGGATACTCGTCTAAGTCCTCAGGATGATGTGCTCTTTTCCGAATACGTCTGGAAAAATTTCGATCATCAAACTGAGGAGTGAGGACGTGAAGGTGTGGCTGTTAACCTGAACGAAATCGTGATAGCCGCCCGTATTCCGCTATCGACAAATACTCCTGCAGTATTAGCTAAGGTATTGGTGCCATTGAAAATAATATCTGCAACTTATATTTTCCTCCAAATTCTGATATCAATAACAACGATAACAATAATCGGTCCAGGGTGTTTTGCCAAATTCCTATAATCTGCCTAATAATTGGAGATTTCAACACGCATCACCAACTTTGTGGCTCACCGTTCATTTTTCTTCCCAAGCCACTATAGTTGATCGACTGAGGCAGAATTTAGATCTCTGCGTATTGAACAATGGATCGTGCACATTTGTATCATCTTCATCAGGTACATCTTCGTGCATCGATCTGTCCTTATGTTCAGCAACCCTACTCTCTCTTTTGGAAACATGCCATGTCTTACGTGGCATGTTTCCAAAAACTTGTTTGCAATCGATCACAGACAGGTTATTATCTCAGGTTATCTTATAGTCATCCACGGTGGTGGGTAGTTAAGAAAGCGGACTCGGCCGGATACAAGAATACATTATGTTACCTGACCTCCCGAATAGTGGATTACGACATCTTTTGTCTATTTACAGTAGAATATTCTCTTACTAGGTGTTTCCAGACTCTTGGACAGAGACAATGGTTATCCGCAAACTGAAATCTGGCAAAAATAAAGCATGCCCCTCAAATTATCGTCCTATCTCCTTCGCCAATTCCTTATGCATAGTGATGGAACGAATGGTAAACCGTCGTCTACTGTGGTACCTTGAGAGAAATGCCCTAATTGCCCCAGAAAATTACAGTTTCACCACGGTAGATCACCTATTGATCACATAGTAGTTGCTACTGGAAGCTGCAATTCAAAACGTCTTTTTATTTCGTCAACACCTGGTTGCTGTATTTTTCGATTTGCAAAAGGCGCACGACACAGCATAGATGAGGGGAATGCTAAATATTCTTCATGAATTGGGTATAAAAGATAATCTCTTCGCTTTTATCAGGGATTTCCTCAGTAGTCGGTCATAACTAACCATATCATTGGCAGAAAAACGTTTATGGAGTTACTAAATCACAATAGGGAGAACCACGGTGAACTAGAAATAATGAAGTATTTAAATATACTAGCCGTTGAGTTTAGCCAGTTTAGCCAGCGGAACCATAGGAGCTTATATCGGGAAAAAGTACTCGAACAAGGACAAGGACAGTTAACAGGTCTAATCGCTGGAAGAGTAGTATCTTATATTGGATAGAAAACAATCTAGGTGCCATAAAAGTAGCGGGTAAAGTGTTAAAAGGCAGTGACCTATTGCTAATCAAATTTCATATTCTGGTACATAAGTACTGCGGAGCGAGTACGAAATTGAAAAATCGTCTAAAGAGAGACGATCCCGGTAAAAATAAATCGGACGCCGCCTGCGAACTACACGACATCGCATGCGGTACACACAACGATATCGCAAACAAGCCATAGCGGAATGGGAATTACCCGATCGCACTTGAAAACAGGGGAAAGGCAGCAGCATGAGAATCGGAAAAAAGCTACCGCATTAGCGTTACGAACGCAATGAAAGCTAAAGCGAAATTCGGCGATGGTGATGGTGGTAAGTGTGGAAAAAATAGACATAGAATGACGAAGAATATACATTCACTTGTCATGATGAAAAAAATATTACGACCGGGGGAAGGAGATTGTACCTTAAACCGTTTCCTACTACAGGGTCGGGATCTGCGGAAAAATAAAAAAAGTCGTCAACTTCGTCTCCGATAAAGAGAATATCAGTGAGACTACTATCGAATATCGAATTGACTTGGTACGCGTAAAAGCTAAAAATAAGGTTCTAAAACTTGCAATATAATCTGATGGCGGACATGTCAGATTTGCGCGCGCGCACACACACAGACACTTATTAAAATATAATTTATACAAATAAGATTTATCGTAAAACTCATACTCTCACGGTAATATGTACGCATGCGCAATTATTATTTAGATCTAATTTATCCAATTTCGACCGCCACGTGCCGAATACAAAAACCGTTGACGTAATACAATTAATTAACTAACGTAATAAACAAAGTCGATTAAGTCATAAGTTTTGCAACATCCGTCTCCCGCGCTCATTCGCCAACCGGTACTCGAAGAGACAATATTCCGCAAACTCCCGATGCACGAGCCATGACGATGACCTCATCTGCGCACAAGTCGCCTACGGGTGCGATGCCACCACCACCAGGATCATCCTGGTACGTCGTTCGTCGATCATCCTAGCCACACACGTTCTTATTCAGTTGTGTACCAAAACTCGTACAGCAATTATTGCCGGTGCTCTCGTCGTTCCACATTCCGGTGCACGGGCCTCGACTAAAACCACGCTGCCTCCCGGTGTAGCGGCCACAATAATTAGGATTGTCCTCGATATATGTCTGAATTTTATTTACATCCATATAAAACACACACACACAAATTAAATATATTGTTTAATTTAAAAAAAAAAATAATTTTGTTAATTAAATATTAAAATTTTATGATTTTTTAAAGATTTATGTAAAACAAACTTCTCATTGAAGTTCTGGGAGACGATTTGGCCAAGAAGGCTAACGATCTCCCACTATCCAGGGCGTCCCAGTTCGAAACCTAGCCAGACAAAGTTTCATTTTTATACTTTTATTATTATTTATTTATTTAATTCTATCTCTCACAACAGACAACAACAGATTGGTGATTCAGCACTACCAACCTTTGAAATATTCGAATAAATATTTATTGTATAAAACAAATAATTAAGTTGACAACTCCCTGCGGGAAATTTGCTTTTTTCTCAGGGAAAATGGGACCTTCCGAGATGGCGGACTGTATCACGTGACCAAAAAAACTGCATTCCTAATGATTCGTGATTCACCACCGATATTTCCGTAATACTTATGGAAAATTTATACTTTATTTTAGAATTATGAGAAATAATAACGAACCGTAAAAAGAGAAATTTACTCACTGCAAAATGCACAGGATAGAAATCATTTCATTTGGCGAGTATCAGATTATTAAAGAGTCCAAGCATGAGTCTTCGGTTTCTGGAGAAATTCTTTTTTATGGAATAGAAAAAATCTATTCCATCAAAATTTGTTTTATCAATTTCCTCCAAAGGCGAAATTTGATTACTGTTACGGGAAAATGTCACAACCTCTATGATTTCCAATAATCCATTTATTCGGTTGGTTATTTCTAAAATATCAAGCGAGGGCTTCTTTTTGTATATGCTCTGAAATTTCTATGGTAAACTGTATCTCATAAGTTAATTTCACACTTCTAAAGAGACGAAATTCTAGCAAAATGGTATTCATTTTGATATTTTTTTTAAAAAGTTTTTTTCAATAAAATTAATTATTGCTTTAGCAATTATTTTTTAAGCTGTTGGACTCATTCACCTCTATAACCTATTTCCTAAAGATGCGGTTGGAAGTCAGTTATGACGTCATTGTTTTTTTCTTTGTTTCGCCTCTATTTATGTCAGTTTGTATGTAACCAATTCGTGACAAACGTTTGATTGAACGATCACTGTATAGTGCGATGTTGTTATTTCTAATAAATCAAAACTTTTAAAAATCAGTCGACTAATTTTCACGGTCATTTATTTATATCCTCTCACAAAATCAATTTTAGGGAAGAAAACATAACTAGGTGAAATCTATTTGTGAGAAATATCAGAAAAATGAAGTAATAAACGTTAAAGATGTTAGATCGTATTATTATTATTAGTTTATTATTATTCTTTTTTTTTTATTAGTAAACTACTTTTCTGTTATCAATATGACAACTGGTACACTACTTTACATAGAACATAAATAACCTTATTTTTCCTGTAATTCTCTCATCGGATGGAAAGTGAGGTCAATGCCAAGTTTTCTGTGGTAATTCATAAATGATGAAAGATCTCTTATAATGTGCAAAGTTGTTAAGCTGAATTATAGATTTTTCCAAGCTCATTTTGCAGAATTAATCATTTAACCTCTTTAAAACCACACTCTAAAATGACTTGAAAAAGTGGATCGGGAAGTCAATTGATAATCTCTCCTGCATTAAAAATATTCCACTAAATTAGTGTAAATAAATTCCATCTGAGTGATAGTAACATAGGATTCTGATAAAACTTAGCATAGTATTGTTTGGGCTGAGTACCCTTTTTGGGCCAGTAAACGCAATTTATATCTGCTTTTATATGTGAGCGTTTTTTTAAACTTGGTACTCTCAAAAACTAATCATTATGAGTAATTAATTAATTCACTCCTATATTTCCATGATTTATTTTTAAAAATGCTAAAAGGTTATTTTTTCTCTTAGAACAATTATTTTATCATGAAAAGCATTTGTTTTTTAAGAAAATCACAGCAACTTTAAACATAGCAATTTAAAACAGATATGGAATGATGTTGAAAGACTGTTGGAAAATTCTAATTTGTGTTTCAATATATTAAATTTGGTCAATATATTAGATTTGCTAATACACCGTTAATTCAGCAATACTAATAGTAGCAAGTCGTTATAAACAATAGTACTGTACTGGTTGATGCAATTCTTTTAATGAAAGATAAATACATGTGTTATCGACTTCAGTATTTTTTATTATTATTACACCCTCTCTCTGCGCGTTAGGGTCGAGGTTGTCGAGATCAAGCCGGCCGCAAAGAACCTATATGATGATTAACCGAAAACACAGCATTGCGGAGCAGATTTGGAGAGCCACTGACAAAGTTGCGAGAGCCATAACTGCTTTCACCCGGCTACGGCGAATGACGGAACCGAAGGCCAACAGACGGTGATTGCTTATGTCCACGGTGCATTCCGTACTGTTATACGGAGCTAAAGTGTTCGTTCAGGCATTAAGAGTCGAAACCCACCGGGTTGGTCTAGTGGTGAACGCGTCGTCCAAATCAGCTGAGTTAGAAGTCAAGAGTTCAAATCCCAGTAAATTCAGTTATTTTTACACAGATTTGAATACTAGATAGTGGAACCAGTGTTCTTTGGTGGTTGCTTTTCAATTAACCACACATCTCAGGAATGGTCTAACTGAGACTGTACAAGACAACACTTCATTTACACTCATACATATCATCCTCATTCATCCTCTGAAGTATTATCTGAAAGTTACTTACCGGTAGCTAAACAGGAAAAAAAGAAAGGCATTAAGAGCCGAAAGAAACCGGAAGCGGCTCGCGCAAGTGCAACGCACCGCGACGTTGCGAGTTGCTTCCGCGTATCGGACAGTTTCTAAACCTGCAGTACTGGTGGTCGCCGATGTCATCCCCATTGCTCTTTTGGTAAGAGCGACCTACAGGAGGCGACTGACAAGCGAAGACCGGGAGACCATCGCTAACGAGGAACGGACTCGCACGTTTCTCGCATGGTAAGAGACCTGGGACCATGAGACCAGACGGCGACGGACCGCAAGGCTTATCCCTCTGTTCAGACCGTGGACAGAGCGGCGGCATGGAGAGGTGGAATACTGCATAACCCAGTTTTTAACGGATCACGGGTACTTCTGCGCTTACCTCCATGTCACAGGGAAAACGCCGTCCACAAATTGTCTCTATTATCCCGGTGTAGGGGACGACGACGAGCGCACCTTTTTCAAGTGTGCTCGGTGAGCGGCAGATCAAGGGACACTAGAGACGGATCTCAGAGCACTGAGCCCCCACAACGTAGTTGCAATGATGCACCGTAACCTGAGCAGCTGCGAAAGTGTGCCCGATTCGTCGGTAGCATTCTCAGGACCAAGAAAGATGAGCTGAATAATCCTGAAAATTAGGTAGTAGCATTTTCAAGCTGGTATAGGAGGACTCGGCCGGAAGTAATGCGTTAAACGGTTCCGAGTTGAGTCTGGTAGAAAGCGTTTTGGGGGGGGGGGTTAGTCGGTAGTCTACTGATGGTGATTGGATAATACCATCAGTAGGAGCCCGACACTTCGCACGTAAATGCATTTCCACCTCCCTCCGGCAAAAAAAAAAAGATTATTATTATTATTATTATTAAATAAGAAAGATGAAAAATATTTTCGAAATTTTTAATGAAAAGGATAATTTAATATGAATATTATTTTATGAATACCTCCATTTGCTTTTCTTTCTTTGTGGATGATAATGATAATAATTTTTATTGGTTACAATATTTTCAGATAAGAGATAAATCATAGGAAAAATATTTTTAATACTCGACTTTCATAATAATAAATTAATAATCGTAATTAATAAAAGTGACATAAAATTAGCTTGTAAAATAACAAAATACTCAGTAGATTTTTTCGTTTTTTTTTTTTTTTAGCTAAAATATCATGTTATTCTATGAAGTAAATATAACCTTGAAATTTTATAATTTTATCGATATAAATAAATCTTACGCAATAAAATACCAATTTCATGTATAGTTCAAGAACTTTCTGTGCTTGTTGCTACTTGAGAAACGTAATCAATGGTTTAAAATTACTATCAAATAAATCGTGAACCTGTTGCAATTCTTTTGTAATTATAGTATTTTGTAAAGATTGTTTAATTAATTATCAAGCAATAAAAAAAAATAATAACAACCTAACTTTACTAAACAGCCGTAAAAAATAAACTAAATATTAAAAAAATAAAGATGAAACATTTTTGTAAATGGTTTATAGACAATATAAAAAATTATAATTTTGCGTAATAACCTTTTATTATAAAATCAAACTCCCTGCGCTAAATAGACAACCAGAAAATGTGATTTTTTATCTTTAAAACAATATATATTAAGACGTAGAAAAATTAATAAAGAAGAAGAAAATTACCATTTAACAATAACACTACACCAAGGTATAAAATGATGTCTCGCAGCGGTGTTCGATTGTGAAATCGAGATATAAATGATGTCTCATAGCAATCATGAATATCTAATTGAGACGTCATTTAACGTCTCATAGCAATCGCTGTTAAAACACACTGAAATGTGCATTGTATATTGAGCGAACTACACATTAACGTATATTTCAAAATATTTCGTTTTAAAAAAGTTTTTAATTTATTGATTAATTTTTATACACATTTTCAGGAAGAGAGAGAAAGTAAAAAATAAACCTTTGAAGTCATCAAAGTAATGTTGAAATATGACTAAAAATAAAAGAGTCAGGAGCTCTTCGGACAAAGGCTTTAACTTTTGTTGAATGATTAAGGCCATTTATAAAGATGAGGGCACCGTGCTTTTATTTTTAGTCACAGAAGAACACATTACATTGATGACTGTGAAAAAAGTTAATGTTTACTTTTTCATAAATTTTAAATAAAAAGTTTAAAAAAAATTCTTATTTGTATAAATATTTGTATATTCCTTTTTAGTTTTATAAACTGTGTTAATATTTTTTATACACATATAGAAGCAAATATATATAAATCATATGTTTGTTAAACATATCTTTCATATGCATCATTCCCCATTCTAATGACATCATTCCAATATAGTAAATATTAATTTTGTTTTTTACTCCGTATTTCATATTAAAACTTATTAAATCAGTTTCTATAATAACAAATTAATTGGCTTAAGTAATGATTGATTACATTTTGTCACCCGGAATGGACATATATGATAAATTTGATATTGGAAACTAATATTAATTGCAAGATTTGATACAGAAGGGCAGAAAAAATTATTTAAAGAAATTTTTAACGAGAGAAATGATTGTCTTCCTATTATTTTCAAAAAAAATTCAAGGTAGTTTATGGTTGTCAATAACCAACTTACGATGACTATTTTGTAATGAAGAAATTTTTTTATAATTAATTTCACAGCTAAATGTAAAAAGATTTTAGAGTTAGATATTTTACACATTTTTTCAATTTTTCATTTATCTGATAATAAAATTGATTATATTATCCAAGATCAGAAGATACTGGGGAAAATACTTAGAAAAGAAAGTGATTTAAATTTAAAACAATACTTAATATACTATAACATTGGTTCAGAACATATTTAACGTAAAGTTAAATAGCGTCTTGACACTTTTCCACCGATTTTTTTTTATCCATCTAATCGATCTCGTTAAAATATGTTCAAAAGTATTCCTGAGAAGGGATGGTAATAACTACAATAGAAAAAAAATTATTGATATTATTAATTATTTTCAACTGGAACTACTAATCTATACATATAAATAATTTTTTGACATTGAGATAAAAGTGTTGTTATGCTTCCCACAATCTTTAATGGCATGAGATAGGTAAATGAAAAATCAGTTGACAAACTGTATAGATAAGGTAGTGTGTAAAGAAGTTACCAATTGAAACCCTACTGAAGGTAAAATATTTTTCACCAATTACCAGCAGATTGAATATCTCTAAAATGATATAAAAGATCCTGATTACCGTGCATTAATTTTACTTTGCTTCTTAAATTAGTAATTGGATGTTATTAAGTTAGTTTCACAGAATTTTTTAGTTTATTTTATTATTCACCACAATTTTTAAAGAGCCTTCAAGCATATTGTAATACTGTTACTTTTACAGTTGCCATAGTTCTTAGGAAATTATACATACTAAATAGCGTATCGGTGACTTCATTGTTTGTACAATAAATATCACGTATTAGTGCAATGATTGATGGAACGATAAATGTAAATAGTAAAAAATGTAAACAGATCAGTTTGATAAGGGCATCATTATTCAAAACAAACCAATCTATTTTGAAAACTAATACGTAGAGTATATTCTATTCATAAAAAAGTGTACGTAAAAAACTTTACTTATACAGAAGTATGAATGTTACTTGCTGCTACTGTAAAGTTTATGCTACCAAGAGACACCTTCATTCTTTTCACCACAGAGCCTGGCTATATAATGAGAATCATTACTCTCAGAAAAATTAACTCTGAATGACGCTTCTTATACCTAAGGCGTTTTACTTTCGTCAAAATCACGAGAAATATTGGGACAGATAGTGAAAAACAAATTAATTTATCCCTTTCTATTCCACAATGCATCATATTTACTCCTGTAACTTAGCAGAGGAAACATGTACTAGTATAATATGAAATATTAAAATTGTACAAACACATCATAAAGATAGAATACTTTTATTTAAGAAAGATGGTATTATCCAAAATTTTATGTTTAAAATACCGCCATCTACAACACTAATTTTTAAGGAAGTAGACATTAGTTTCCTAATATCTTACGGTGGCACATTTCGGGGGTAAACATTTTGAAATAATTTATAAAGCGGTGATTTTTAAACTACTTTAAAAAAAATAATAAATGTACATACATGTTTTAAACGTGTAAAGTTATACATATTGACATACCTCGTATATGTGCTGTATTATAAAAATAAATAAAAAAATTCTAAGTTATGCCAGTAGGGATACTTGTACGGAATAAAAACATTCCCCTACAAGAAATTCCAGTAGGAATTTTTTAATCGTTGGTATCCATTGAATATTTCTAATTTTATTGGGTAATTTATTGACCAGTATACCTCCATAATAAGGTGTAAGTGATAAGTCTTTATCGAAATACACACGTTATAAAGATTTTTCTTGAAGTAAATTAATTTAAACATTCTTTTTTAAATTTGTCGGAAAAATTTTCTATGTAAAGTATTTTGAAATATAGAGTTGCATAACAATGTTGAACCTTTAACAACCACTCAACATGTATATAAGTTTCAAATGAGTTATGATTATTAGAATTTTTTTTCAATAAAAGCTTTTCTGTTCTCCTAATAAGACACATGTCAATTAATAAAAAATTCAGAAACATATTTACATACTGGCACGCTCGTTCAAACAGTTCATGTCATGCTCACATATATATTATTTATCGCGTACACAGCATATACTGTTTTTTGAATACGAAAAAAATTATCTTAAGGATATTAGAGGTATTCTGATATATCCAATCACCTAAAGTTATTCAAACTAGATAACACTATTTAAACTAACTTTTTAATTTCGTTTTCGAGAACAACGTAGCTAAAATACACAATTTGGTAAGCAATTCAAAATAACATAAAACAGCAAAATGACACTAAAAATATTGTCGCGTGTTATCGATCTCACAAAGGATACTGAGAGATTACACACGTCCAAACTCTTATAGATTAAATTTATTTACTTTTTAGTACATTATTGTTTAAAAAATAACTAAATTATATGTCACAAACAATAATTCTGATTTCATTATGAAATTTACCATAACTAATGAAAAATTAATGCAAAATTAATAAGTGATTATAATAGTGATTTAACGATTACAACATCTGTAATAAACTTCATAACAAAATTATATACTTGTTCTATTTACAAAAGAAACTACCTCATATTTTTAACAGTAAATAATGAAACCTTGGTCAGTGTTCACAATGAATCCATTCCACAGTTCACAGATTCTCTTAATTAACAGTAAGACAGAACACTGTCACAAAACGGAATATATTCGTGTTACACGCTTCGCTCGCACAACCGACTGTTATCGAACACTCTCTTCGAACGTTATCGCTCACGCTTTTCGAATATTATCTCCCACTCACTAGTCCTCTTCACTATTTATACCTCGGGCCTAGAGTTTGTTCTGACGTATCAGCAGCCGATCCATCCCCTTAGTCATTCTAGCGTAATGATTTCAAACTATTTATTTACGAACCTTTTACACTACTACAGAGATTCTTTTCATTATTGCTCTTTGATGCCGTTTCTGGATTTAAAAATTTTTTAATTTATTTGTCGTTTGCAATCTTCATTTTCTCTCTCTTTCTTATTCTTGCATTTCCCATTTCTAGAACCTTCTCTTCTTTACTTTGTACAAGTGATAAGATACAAAACTTCATTTTATATCTTATCGCTTGTACAATTATAGATTAACCTAAGTAAATTCAAGGTTTTCCTAAAACTTAGACTATAAACTAGCAGAAAGATTTAATCGACGTAAGAAGTTTCATCCAAAAGCTCAAAATGTTCTATTATTACTAATAGTAAAAATTATTACTAGCTATTTTTAATTAAATTAGTGAAGGAAGTAAAAGAGGCTCAAGACTCAGATTGCATAATTTTTGTAACTACTTTAACAATTTTGTTGAGACTATGTCTAAGTTATTTGTCAACCGATTTCATAAAATGAGATGTCATTTTGTTCGTAAATAAAACGTAATATTTCACTTAATAAAACATAACTTGTAAGTAATGTTTACGATTTAGTGTTAATGTAATCATTTATTAATGATTAAAAATATTTAATGAACTGTAGAATTTTTAAAGGAAAGATTTTCAAACTTGGTTATTTTTAAGATGTATGTAAATGTACACCAGATTTCATTAAAATGTCTAAATCCGTCCTTAAGAAATTATTTTTACTGAAAAACCTGACAACACAGTTGTAAGACTTTCCCGTCACGCGGCTTTTTTCTGATACACGGCTTACAGACAAACCTTAATTTAAAATATTCATCATTTTATTCAAATAATATTTTTTTACAACAGCTGTATGTCAGTGCTACACTAGTACTCCTTGTGGTGACAGGGAGTACTACTGACATAGTATACTCACTTAGCTACTAGTTTAGAGCATTTTTTGGGGTAGGAATGCGAGTTAAAATTTTTTTGCAACAATTATTATTTTTTGATTGTTAAATGAGGCTAAGAAAAGTAAGACATTAATTAGACGAAATCTCGAGATATAGCGGTCGGCGTTCTGCTGTTCACATAGGCTGACGGCTGGCTTACCATCCGGTAATACGGCAATTAACTATCCTGAAAATATCTTATACTAACTTAATTTCTGTTTTTTAAACATTTGCTGTTTTTTTTTTAATTTAAACAACAATATAACTGATGTTTCTGCAATTTATTAATGTAATTATTATTACTAATTATAATTACTAACATAAATAGCTTATTACCGTTACAATAATCTAATTACCTCGCATGTATGAAACATCTGTCAGATTTCTTCAAAACCGCTTAATGATTCGTCACTACTAAACGTATAAATGTCAGTATCACTATATCTAATTATAAAGGATTCTAAAGCATTGTCTGTTAAAGGCCCTCGCGATCGATATTCATTTTCGATGTCTATCACGTGATCACATTTCAGTATCCATTTTTCTGCTCCCATTAAATTGGTATGTTTCTCAAACAGACTTTTCACTCTTTCAATATTAAATTCCCTATTTCGATTGCGAATGTATTGTTCTACTTCTGCCCTTATCATATCTATTGTGTTTAAATATGGATGATCTGGAAGCTGACGTAATACATTCTGGCCTTCTTTTTCTATCATATCATCCAAAAGGTAACGCGCGAATCTCTGTTTGTTTGACTTTATTATTTCTATATAATTGCGATTTAAGGTAACTCTCACAAATCCTATTTCTTTTCGTTTAAGCCAAGATATCTTTCCATTTTTAGTGCTGTTAGATGTCGGTGCCTTTTCAATTAAAACGTTGTGGTATGAGGGATTGCCAATAAAAAGGACACTTTTTAGTTCTTCAGGAAGGTTAGGTAATAATTTTTCACTGATCCATTTCATATAATTAGTCTTGTTCATTTGGTTGTGGTAATCTCCTGAACTGTGACCAGCCTGCCACATAGTGAGAATATTAGGAACAAATCCTCTTTCTCCTCTGGCATGGAAAATGATCAAACGCTCTTCCTTAGAGATCGGTTGTCGAAAGAGTTTCCTGAGCAGTCTTTCCAGGACTTGTCAGAAGCATCATTATAAGTTTCGTACGTGTAAACAATGTTACGGCCGGATTCTCTGTAATATTTTATGGCCTGCAAATACTTTATCCTTTTGTCCCGTATATCACTCCTTGCCACCAATACAGAACGAGTACCTTGGGTCTTTCGCCACTTAAAATCGAGATCTTTTAATATAATTCGAATACTCTTTTCAATACCGTTAAAGTCAGTTCTGTCTTTTAGTGCTGCGTGCAATAACTCGGCTGTCGGAAGATGATTTTCTGTTATAGGAAAGTCCAATCTCCGAACAAAAGATTTGTCATAATCGTCCAATCCAGTTATTGGCCTTGATTTTTTCCGGCGCTTGTTAGGGAAAATATTTTACTGAGAAAAAATTATTATAAAATACTTGATTGTCTGAACTCGTAGAAGCGAAATTGGAAAGTCATTTTTTCGAATTCATTTTTAATTTTCGTAATCAGTTGGATCGAAACGCTAGTGGCTTCAGCAGCCCGATCTCGAGTTTTTATTAGTGGGATCTTTGGGGCATTTGTTGACGCCTCTTGTTATATGCTCTCCAAACGATTTCCCTACTCTGACTATGAAGCACTTTACCTCCAAGTTTTGATACAAAATGAACGTCCTCCATGAATACTGGATGATAACAAATACCGTAATTTAATTTTAAAGAATACACAGGTTTAAACTAAACACTCGCGATAGACACCAAATTTAACACATTCACTATGCCTATACATTTACTATGTGGTTTAAACAAAACAAGAACATGAAATTATTGCGCAAGTGTGCTGAATACTCTGTCAAGATTGAACTTAACTAATACGTAAAATTGTCTTGCGTAAGATGATCTCATTTTATTGTTTTCAAATGTATAAAGTAATCAGGACATGTTTAGACTACGTACAAAGTTGTTCGTAAAAATAAAGTATTTATTACTAGTATTTATAATTAGTATTTTTAAATAAATAAAAGACACAAGTGGTAACAACTCCGATAATGTGTTAAATACTATGTAAGTATATGCAGCTATACGAGATGTTTTCATAAAGCAATGACTAACTGATCCACTCGTCCTACCCAACTACCTCTCTCGCACGCAATGTGCACAGCTATACGCCGCCCGCTATACTAAAGGGACCTTGCTCTAAAGCCTTATCCCCCTTGACCTTAAAAGTTGAAAATTTGATGTCATTATTATCCCATATACAGAAGTAATCTGACCATGTTTCGTCAAAATCGGTCCAGTAGTTCTGGAGATATAAGGTGGTGAGACACCGAATTCACACACGTACATATGAACATCCGGAAAATTTCCATCCGGTTTTTTGGGTTCCTTAGGTATAAAATCGTCAAGATCCGGTGAAAAGCGCATATTCCCAAATTGGACCGATTACAGTACTTTACCTTCTAAAGCTATAGATCTGCTATATCACTAGACAAGAAAGTAAAAATGCATATTGGTGGACAGGAGCAAAATAAATTTAGATAGAGCATTAGACGACATAAACTTTTTTAATTTCCTGAATCAGTTTCTTATGGCCAGTAATGGTACTTTGGCTAGTTCCTCCCGGGATATTTTGTATATCGTAAAATATTTCTTCATGTCAATATTTACTTGAAATACATTACATTTATTTGTACCAATTACAAATCACCGTAAACATTTTTCTTAACTAATTGGTTTTCCAATACAGCGGCTACTTAATAGTAAGATTTTTTGAGGGTCAACATTTCAACTGCTATTTACAAGGGATCTGTTATACATTTTTTTACCGAATAATCAAGCTGTAAACCCAAAATATAAGTGAATCTGATAATCAGCAATTTAAGGAAAGTTTTGATCGGCCAAAGTTAATATAACAAATGAGATTAAAGTTAATTTATTTGATTAATCAAATGCATGTTTAATTAGACAAGCCTTATATCTTTACTCTAACTTCGTTTAGTTTTCATACAGCGTTAACTGATAGATCTGGTTGAGTCTACAGTATGACCAAAGCTTAGTAAATCGTACTATGTTATACAACACGCTCATTTTAAGGCCGCAGTTGCTAGAATTTAACTGCTCTGTCTTTTTAATTACCAGTATCTAGTCTTTACTCCTTCATTCCATCAGTGGCTCAGCCGGTAGCATGATAAATTAAGTTGGGGGGTTCGATTCGCAGAGAGGATATGGAAGATTTCATTAGTTTATCGTTTCATTATCGTCCAGTTTTCATCCGCATTATTATTCTGTAGAAAACTGTTAATCGTATCCCTTCCCTATAAACTCTATTTCTTTTCACAATATTTTTTTATGTTTGTAATCTTACAAATTGTAATTCTTAAACGTTCCATCTTCTGTATCATTGCAAAAATGTAAATCGGTTTTATAATCGCTTGTGGTGCGTGACATTGGAACACAAATACTAACATAAACGACGATGGATGTTATACGATTTGTTATTATTTACAAGTTGTTTTGTTACACTTGGTGTAAGGTTGTGTTAGAAATCGAATTGTAACAGGTCTTTGTGATAATTATCTGGAATAATGAATGTGTTTATTGGAGTGATTAATTTTATTCCGGATAATAATAATTTTTTTTTTGGTGTTTAAGTTTTTTTCTTTGCTGATGACTTTATCATTATAGTTTTTGTATGTACGATACTAAATGTAGGCAGCATTCAAAGAGCTACATTTTAAAAACCTTTCTTTACGATTTCTCATGTTACCTAGTCATAATTTTATCAATTTCTTATTTTAAAAAAATAATAAATAAATATTGTTTTCTAATAAACTACAATAATTATAGACGGTCCTCAATCCAACCGGTAGCCAATTTAATTATTTTTTTTTTTTTGAAGAAGAAGAAATTCTTCCAGTGATTCAGTTGTAAATCTTTCCCACATATCTTCGTAGAGATAATTTTAAAGGAAAAAAAAATACATTCTGTTTGTACAGAATCTTATGACTCTTCTTTTTGTACTTTACTGCTTAGTATTGGATAATAATCTTACAAGACACTGATATCTACTCTTACGATCCTCTAATACTCAAGTTGTTTTCATTCGGAAATTCAAGCAAATTAAAATAAAACTTAATTTTTGAATACTCCTAATTATTAAAAACGTAGTCTTTTTTAAGAAAATAATAATAAGCTCACGGCCACAAGAGTTCGTTTCGTTTCTCTGGTTTCCGTTTTTATTTTTATCAAGATGCTAGTTTCTCTCCTTTAGCGTTTCATGAGACCGACTTGTATTCTTACATGCAGAGTTTTTTGTCAAGCTACCCATATTGTTAATAAAAACAACGGTTAGAAATGTGATATAAAATTTAAAAAATAATAAAACTGATTTAACTAACGAAAAATAAAAAGTAAAAATTCTTCTTTAAATTCCACTTTCTATCGTAGACAACAAGTAGACGGTTAATAACCTAGTAATTGTTCCTTTTAACGTGACAGCGAGTTCTAAAACTCGAAATCTAGAATATTTTTTTTAGAAACAATTTTTTAGATTTCAACTTATCTGTTTTGAAATCGGCTTATTTTGGTACTACGCTTATTCTATTTATTATGTAACTGTTGTTATATTGAGATTAAGGATAACTGCTAATCACTCATAATAAAATAGTGACTAGCTACACATTTGACAGTTTGTAATTAACAAAAGCAGGTTTACCATTAAAAATTTTAATAATCCAAAGTATGTGTAATTGTAAAATTAGCTGCTAAATGTTCCAGTTTTTTTAAAAGTAACTGTAACTGTTAGTTGCGACTAATTTTCATTCATAAAGAAGTAATTCACCGTATTAATCAGTCAGCCGATGGTTATAATAACGCTCGTGCGCGTGAGCGCGTGCATGAAAAATGATCAGCACTACAATACAGAAAAAATAAATGATCCCATTCACCTTACGATTCATTATGTTTACTTATGTGTAATTAAATAATACCACAACATAACTGCCACTTCTGTTGATCGAAAAAAGAGTAAATGTTTTTCTCTAGGCTTTGAAAACAATATAGGTCGATAATTAGTTGGATGGAGTTCGATTTGTTTATCTATAGAATATAAGTACATAAGTAGAATTTACTCGTCCACATATGTGATACTCAAATATTGGTGTTATGTTTCAGTTTTTATATAGAAAGGTACATTAATTTTTTTTTTTTAAGAATAATTTCATAGAAGTACTCCGTTTTAGGTATGATGAACGTTTTTAAAGAAAACAAAATCATTTAACTGAAATTTTAGCTAAAGTAGAAATTATGAGGACCTGGAAATAAAAGTACGAATCGTTTACGCTAGTGTTTTGTCAAAGGATTAACCTATTGTAGCAACATATTGATTCCAGGTCAGTCTTTTCGATGCAGGTCCCATATATTTCGATCTATCAATGTGAGATATGCCGTACAGGTACAAGGGCGCATAAGTTTGACTTCGTCAACTAAATGTCCTGGTCTAGTTGTGTTGATTTTTAAACGTCAGTTTCTTGAGCCAGACTTCAAGGTTAATGTATGATTTTGTAGATTTAAGATGACATCATGCGTTCTGAAAACGATACAAATTTTCTCTTTCGAGCAATCAAAAAAAAATTATTATTCTATTTCTTACGTTAGAACTTGTTAGGAATATTTTCAGTACTTCCAAAAAACGACTGTAAGGATTTTCAATGAATATGGACCAAAGTTAATTCAACTATTCTTCTTATAAAAATAATTAATTTTAAAAAAAAATTGTTATAATTAAAATTTATATAAAAATAGAGTATCCACTTACCAACAATCGTGAGTATTGACTATCAAAGCGCTTTCGGATTATTCCTCCATCAACAGTGATTACTGATTAATTATGAATTTTATAGTTGTGCATATAATTTTTTATAAACTGGAATTAAAATGAAAATAAAATTTTTAATTATTATGTTCACAACAGTTTATTGACAAAAGTTAAAATGATTCAACGTTAAAAAAAATACGTCTTGTCAGTAAAATGTTTATAACTGTTATCTACATAATTAAAATTGTTCAACTAGTCAGTTTATCTATATTATTTACGTATTCATAGAATTGTTTCCGTAAAATTAGGATGTGCATCCTACTCGTGAATGAGAATCACATTTATGTTTATTTTTATAATATTAATAGAATTGTTACAACTTTTACAATATATAATTTTGTTAAGTTGACGAGTAAATAAGAACTATTTTTAAATAAGAAAATTAACGATATATAAGCCTATACTGAAACAGGTTTAAAGTAATTCTATCACAGTTTTCAAATTTCGCTAACTTGTTTTTAATTTTTTTCCTTGCGAGATGAATAAAAACTAAACTCATGGATTGTTCTAAAGCTTATCTTTTTTTAACTAATTAACGGACAAAACACGAATGGTGTAGGAATAAAAAGATTTGTTGAGAACAAATACCCAATTTTTTAATACATTTTTCATATAAGTAAAGTTTTAAAATAAGAACTGCATTCAACTATGATGAAAAAGAATTTCCTTTGAAACAGAAGAAAAATTTTCTGGCGTTCGAGTTTTTACCGCAGTAAAGGTAATTAAAGGAGGTTCGGGAGTTTGAGAAATTTTTTTTTTCTTGATGGTCTCATAACATAAGCTTGAAGCTTGTGCGTGATAGATGGAGATGGAACTTTCGTAGCGCGTGAAAAAAATTGCACGCCTATACCTCCTCTACCGGGATTCGAACCCGGAACCTCCGTATTAAAAGCCAAGACGCTACCACTTCGTCTCGTAGGTGGGCTGAAAAACTTATTTCCCTTTCACACAACGAAATAGATCAAGCACTATCAGTCTTCTTTTTTTTATTTTTTATTTTATTTATAGTCACATCAACAATTAAACTCATTAGCGACTGAAATGTAACTGTACCGGTAAACGTGTAGTCATGAACAGTCTCAGCCCGACAATTTCTGAAACTTATGGTTAATTGAAACCCCAACCACCAAAGAACAGCGATATCCACGATCTAGTACTCAAATCCGAATAAAAGCAACTAACTACCGTACCTGGATTTGAACCTAAGAACCTTCGACTTCAAAATCAGCTGATTTACGATGTCGAGCTTTACCATTAGGCCGATCCTGGGGTTCTGTCAGTCTTGTATTAATAGGGAAAAAAGAAAGACACGGTAAAACTTTAAGAGTCCGTGTCACTTGTTTCAGCCTACTCCATACTCATTTACGGAAATGTTCTCGGCTGTTATGTAGATTGCTTAACATAAACTTGTTTATGTATACGTCTTTTTAAAAAATAATTTCAAATTATTTACAGAAAGTCAAAGTTGTAAAGCGTTTTTTTTTTAATGGTAATGTCTGAGTAGACATTACCATTAAAAAAAACCTTACTGCTAGAAAGATACTGCTAGACCCAGAATCTCAGAAAAGTATTTTTTTATCAAATTTTTTACTTGGAACTAGATTCCTTTCTTTAATAGCAATCAAGAGGTTTTAACTCTAGATACCTTAATTACCTCCCATTGAGAGCTACAGCATTTAGTTTTATAGATTTAGAAATATTAGTTTTTACTTTTAGTAATATTAGTTATGAAAATTTTTAAATTTTTAAGCGCAATTAAACAATAACATGCTACAGGTTATGAAGGATAAATTCACAAAGAAGAATAATATATATGGAAAAATACAAGGAGTTTATTAAAACTTTGAAGTTTCAACATAAAAAAAAAGAAAATGAAAATAATAAGTTGTTTTTAATATATAATATGCTATATTTAAAATTCGCTCAGTAGTCAATTACTGTAAACATGTATAAAAAGATACTAATTAATTTTATAATTTAGTCTCTCATTGACAATAATAGTACTAAATATAATAGATATTTTAAAATGAAAGTGACTGGTAACTGAAATTTTCTGAGTAGTGATTAGGAGATACAAATTCTATGCATTTGAAATAGAGTTATTAGATGATGATAATTTAGATGTACTTGTGATTTTTCATATATTTCATTTTCATTTAATTTTTCGTATATTTATCTTCATTCGGAAGCCACAGAAAAATTTCTAATATGTTAATAAAATTATTAAGCTTAACAGAAGAATGAATTTTAATGCTAAATTATTACAATGTTATATCCTCTTTGGATTCTTGTTAAATTATCCATATTACTCTGATTATTGATATTCAAAACTATCTCTAATTTTGGCCTTTCAAGGTTTTTATCCTCCAATATTTCTTATCGATTATTATTATTATTGCTAAAGAAATCTAAAATTATAAAGTAAAAGGTTGAGTGTAATGTAAAACAGCAAGATGATAGTATTAGAGTGACATATTTTATATTGGTTGGAGTCTAAAATAATTCTAAACTTTATAAATAGCTACAAATACAGTAAGTCAGCTCTCAATACGTGAGAGAAATCACGTTTAGCTGTACATGGTTATTACTCTTCTCTTCAGAATCTATCATTAAGTATAAGAGTATTAGAAATTGCAAAACAAAAATATCAGTGGTAAATATTATTTACAATACCACATTATTGAATATGCATTGTTTAACACGTATAAATTAGAATATCTTTTTCATTCATTCTTATTTAATTCTTTAAGATATAAAGTGAAAACAAAATTTAAAGTAAAGAAAAATGTTTTTACAATAAAAATTTAATTATAATTTCTTTAAATGTAAACAATTTGTGCCCTACCACTTAAATCTTTATTTTTGTACAATTAAATAAAAAAGTGGTTGTGTAATTATATTTTATAATTTAAAGAAAAAAAAACATGATTTACTGTACTTATTTATGTAAAAAAAACACGTATAATTTAATCTTACAGATATATGCCTTTAGATTTATTTACTATATAAGAGTATTATAAATAATAAGTAACGGTTATCTTAAAAAAATATTATTTTTATCTATTTTTACGTTGAAAAAAATAGCTGTGATACAAGTAAAATATTGTGTGTGTGTGTGTGTGTGTGTGTGTGTGTGTGTGTGTGTGTGTCACGTAGGTTTAAGTAGGTAGGAAAAATTAAAAGCACTGCTTTGGGAAACAGGAGGATTATGAAAACTGGCTTTACCCGAATAAGAATTTATTTATATAGATAAATTTATATCGAGACAAGAAATTCAATTTAGGTCCACGTCCATGAGCAGAATCATTCCTGCCAAAGCAAATAAATAAATATTAAGATCCAATATTTCAAAAGGTCCCATATTCTTAGCACGAACTAAGTTAAAGTCTAGTCAAAACTACATACACACGGAACAGGAAAGAATCTTGGTAGGAGAAACGGAACCTCCCCTAAGGCCTAATAATGGAAGATATTCAACAGCATTTAAATATCTTAACATAAAATGTTATAATTTAATTTTAATTATACATTATATTAACTAGTTATAGTTTAGTGTATTTATTAAGCGTGCAATATATTAATGACAAGTAATTATTGTAAAACGTTTATACATATGGTTTTCTACTACTTTTTCTAGTCATATTGTTAACTGATTTGATAAAGTGTACCGCTCAAGTTTGCTATTGTGCAATGATTATTACTAAATACATTAAATAAATTGCACCCTATTAGCCTTTAAGAATTCAATAATTCAATATCAGTAAAATTGCGCAAAAAATGAAACTTAATACAATTTTTAGAAACATGACAGTGTATAGTTTTAAAACCTATGACTTCATTATATCATTTACATTTAATACGAAAAAACATTATTTATTATTATTATTATTATTACTACTACTACTACTTCTACTGTAGTACGTTGAAATTATACGAGTATCCCTTACACCTTTTGAAATATACTTGTAATTGAAATTAAAATAACGTATAATTGCTATAGTTTTAAATAATTTTCAATAGTTAATATTAATTAATTTTATACAAGCAATTAATTAAATAACATCAATTTAATACGACTAACTCGTTTATTCGAACTTCAGGACATACTTATAAACATCAATCTAAGAGATTACTTTGAAACAGACTAATGCTTTATTAAAGAACAGCAATTGCTACGAACTATAAATAATATAATTATTCTTTGTTTGGTATTACAACTGTTTATGACCCTTGGCCTTATCGACGGTTGCTCTTTACAACATAATTTTTAAAAACATTTTTCATAGAGAAAGGGAAATAAAATACTTCGTAAAATAAAACGTAAAATATAAAGGGATAAATAAAGATCGTACTTGTATTCCTTAAGTAAAATTTACTACATAAAATTCAAATACAGTAAGTTAAAGCTACAGATTATATACGTTATCTTTAAATGTGTTACATAATATTACAAAGCACCAATGTCCAAGGACATGCTGCTGGCCGTTTACGTATCACACTAGCCACTACTGATTATGAAAGTATAATTTTATGTCGCCTTCATTTTGTCGTTTTATATAAGTAATTATTTGTTGATGTAATTAAGGAGAAAATTAATTATTTCAATTCCATAACTTCTATCGCACATTACCTGGCCACCAAAAATAGCACAAAAAACCATTGTTATAATTACCTGTAAATTTATTAATTCCATAATGTTTGTGAAGGAAAATTTATTACGTTTTTCAGCAAAGAAAAATATCCCAATATAGTAGCAGTTCTGTGTAAACTTCGTAAATCGATATTGTTATCCTCACAGTTACCCCTACAACCAACATCAATAGTCCCGGCTCTCAAATCTCACACGAATCCTCGTCGCTTTGTTTCCTGACCTTGTCTGAAGGAATGTAAAATTTCTTCTACTTATCTTGCAAATACCTTTAATCAACGAGATACATATTTAATATTCCATGAAAACGATATCAGTATCGATAAGCGATATCAGTAAGCGTATGGTAACGACGAGTGAAGAGTACATCAGAAGCATTCCAGTGTAGACAGTGGTTGAATGCAAGAAGTTGTTTGGTCAGTTATTGGTTAATAGTAGTGAATGTGTCAGTATTATATTCATTCATAAAGTGTAGAGCAGTTCCATTGTAATCAATAAAATAAACTATAAAATAATATTTGCAAATATTATTAATATTTTAATAATAATATTATTTGACTGCAAGAACTTTTATAATCTTATCTTGTTGTTAATTAATATTAGGTATTGATAATACCGGTCATTAAAATGTTCTTATATTGTACGTAATATCTAAAGGCGACTCTATAGTACGCTACGACGTCCCCGCCATTGCTCTTAACATAACTCTGCGACTTATCCTCACACCAACAGCCGAAGTAGTGTATTCCAAAAATCACAGCAATTAATTTGCAATGACTTACATCGTATTTAATTATGACGTCTCTATTATAGTAACGAAATATGTACGGTAATTTATTATTACAAATAAAACTATTATTTTTTTCAAGATGTATATGAAGTAATTTATTTATTTATTTCTTGAAAGTATATGTATTTTTTTCAAGTACGTTAAACTAATATTTTTTGCTATAGATAAGCAGTAACAATGTGGTTAGTCATTGGTACTGTTTATTTATAGGAAACTTTTATTTTTTTACTTTTACCAAACTTTTGTTGCAACTTTTATTGATACTCATTTCAAGTATATGAAATGAGTTGTTTATTTATTATAGGCTATAATTTTATGATTTCCTTTGAAGTGGCTTAGTAATTTGTGAAGATTACTTCTAAATAGCACGTACGCACCAATAACTAATATTCTTTTTAGCTTTGTAGGCCTACAAAACTATAAAATAAAAATATTAAACTGTGCAAACAAAATACATTAAATGTTAAAGAAACACGAGTAAAAGTAATAAAATTAAAATCATTATTAAATTTATACTAAAAAAAGTATGAATACTACATAGATATTAGGATAGTACTACAGTAAACGTAAAATTAATTAATTTAAACATTAATTCGTACTATACTTTATAAACGTAAAACATAGAATGATTTCATACGTAATAGTTTATATAGTAGCTCAAATAAATACAATACAATAATTAAATAAAAAAGGAAATAAATAATAATTAAACGACAAATTTAAATAAATAAATATAATAGCAAAAATAAATGAATATGGTAGAATAAACGATTATAAAAATAATAACAAATACAACTTTGTTTCATTTTGAGGACTTACTTTAATCGCAACCAGTAGCATGTGTTCTGCACGCTGGGTTATAGGAGTGTTTTAGAGGAAACAAGTAGAGGCAGCTTGTAGGAGATACCCGCCTTTAGATTTTACATACACTACAATAAATTACACTGTATTCCGAATTTTATTATTAAACAAATCTTGCCCCCATTCGAAGAATTACTATTTTGTATGTCACAGATTCATTATTTTTTTATTTTTATTTTACGTTAAACAGAGGAAAAACTTCTTGCGAAGTATACACAGCTCGGTGACAACCTCCATTGTGTATAGTGTGGGTTGCCTAAGGTGTTAATTGACAACTCACTAAAAACAAACAGCATCCCTCACGTTTTTCCCGAATCGGGACCGCGTGAGCATTACATCAGTTCGGGACGTGCTGTCTAAACCATTTAGCTTTCTCTACCTCTTCATTTTCCTTTCTGGATCCTAATTAATCAAGTACCCCTCGGCTTTTTTGCGGCGTAGCGTTGATTCTACACATCTACTAACAGCTATCCAGTTGTACTCACTCTGTAACAACACTTTTATTGCTATATCAGGAGTAATAGGACCAACTCCATCTTCCAGATTCCTGCGATCTACATCTAACTAGCTGCAGATAAAGAATGTATGCTCCAAATCATCGATGTCATCTTTGCAGAACAGGCAATTGAATGTCCGTATCTTCCTCATGCGATTAAGGTACCACTGAAAATACCCGTGCCCAGACAAGAATTGTATGAGGTAAACGCTAAGCTCACCGTGCACATGGTTTAGCCATGGTAGTAATTTTCCAGTTAGCCGATTGGTCCACCGCACTTTTATAGAAGTGTTCCATCTCTGCTGCCACTCTTGCATAGTTTCTAGTCGGGACAGTGCGATACAGACTCGCTATCCGCAATGTCCTTTACCGCTAAATACGAGTCATTCGGACCCGATATATATACGTTTCCTTTGCTTCGAGGAATCCACCCAAACTTCTATTCCATACAACATAAATTCGAGGACACCGATGAGTAGCCTTTTATTTACCCAGCCTGGGTTCCCCAATATTTGCCGTAAGTCGGCTGAGAGACGCGGTCACTCGAGCAACCCTTTCGTACACCCGACCTCGAACCTTGACCTCAAGCTTCTGCACAGCTGGAGAGTCCTTGATGAGCTGGACCGTCTCCTTGTTATCCGCAACGACTACCAGACCTTTGCTGGTCTCCTTGATATCACGAATCCTAAGCTGATTCAGGTCACCGCGAAGAGCTGCCTGGAAATCACGCTTCAACTCTTGACTCGTGGTCTTCGAGTCCTCTGCCTTGTTGATAAATAGCAGGCTTCTCAGCTGCTTTGCTGGCTTCTCGCTTGGTTTTCAACACCTCAGGGTAGCGCCTGGGCTGCGCTGGGGCCTGAACAACCACCTTAGTCGCCTTGACCTCTTGGGGCTTAAAGGCCAAGGCCTCGAAACCCTCACTGATCGCCACAAAAGCTTCCCTCATCTTTGTAAGACGAGGAAGAATAGTCTTCCTCGCCCCAGCACTGACTCCGCCGGGAAGCATCAAGAAGTCAAAGAGGTAGTCCACGTCCTCTTGGACTACATTGGCCAGCGGGGCAGAACTGCCAGGTCTGCCCTTCGCTTTCCTAAAAGCCTCTACTACAGGGGAAGACCGCACCTGGGTGGATGCCTCCATCGCCCATCGCCTCAGAACTGCAAAAGATACACACGCGACCACAGCTCAAAACTCAGATAGAGAGACTCAGACGCAACGTTAATCTGTCCGCATCAGAGGGCCAAAGTATATTTGGAAAGTACAACAACCATTACAAATCCCACAGTGATCCCAGAGATTTTTCTAAGGCTTTATGCAAGCATTACGCCAATATTAGCCATGTAAAGGAGGAAAATTTGTAGCAAAAAGACTTCTGAAGCATCCAAAGAGTTTATGTCATCATAGGAAAACCTTGAAACTTTTCGAAGCTGATTTTACCATTCAAGAATTGTACGATGCTCTGTCCTTAACCAAGCCAAACAAAGCAGTGGGATCTGACGGAATATTCCCAGAACTATTAATCCACCTTGGGGAAAAGTTAAGGAAACCCTAGTCATAGAAGAGTAATGTTCCGCATCAATGGCGAGAGGCAGAAATTATCCCCAAATTAAAAAATTGTAAGACGCTAGTCTAGCTGAAAGCTGCAGGCACATATCCCTCACAAGCTCTTGTTTTAAAGTGAAAGAGAAGATGATTGTCAACCGTCAAAACCAGTTTTCAAGCGCGCGCACACACACACACACATACATACACTTTCCCATTTTTCAGGGAATCATCCACTAATTTAGTATTCAGCAGTAAACGATATGTTTGTTTTTTGTTTATGAATGGTCAATGGTAGCAAACGGATAACACGATAAATTACATTTATTTTCTAAATTACCATCTGTAAACCTCTTGTGTAGTCAGTAGATAATTCTGTAACAAAAGTTAATTTCAAAAAATGCAGTAGATTAAAAGAACAAAATGTAGCATTCCATTGCTTGTAGGAAACGAGAAATTCCTAATTAGTTAGAATTCGTGTGCAACCATAATCAAATGAGATTTTTTGTACCATTTGCAACTTCCTTTTTAAGCTAACACTTTTTCTTATTGCGTACTTTTTAATAAGTTAAAGGTTAAAAAAATTAAATGTAGACAAAGTTACAAAAAGAAAACAAATGGAAATTACAAAACAGATGTAATTAAAATACAACCAGAATTACTTCAAAATTAAATTTTCTAACTGAAGTTAGGAGATGATTATTTTAACCTATGACTTTTTAAAAGATATGAGAATGCGAAAAAAAAATTTACCGATTAATTACGGTCAGACAAATAAAATAACTGGGTATTTAAATTAATGTATAAATTGTAAATATTTAGAATCTGCTAGTTAATGGTAGTGGTTAATTAATGGTGGTTTAATTTGCAGATGAGATTTTAGACATAAATTCGTTCTTAATATATGTGCTACAAAAAAAATAATAAATTTACAAATCAATTATTGGTAAAAAGTGTAAAATTCTTGGATAGCAAAATTCACGAACGAGCTGTACTCTGTAAAATTTGAAAGGGCCTTCAACTAATTTCTATGTTCTATTAGAAGATGGTGAACACCAGTTGAAGATTTGCGAACATCCTAACTGTACATTTAACTGTAAACTTTAAATCTACGAAATGATTATACATAAGGCTCATTCAACATTCAAAAAATTTAAGTCTTATATATTGCTACATTTTTCTAATGATACCATCTTAAGTAACTTTTTGCTATTACTCAGATAAAATTCAGTGAAAATTTCAAGTTTCTTATTAAATGTATTTAATAAGCTACTTGGCTTATTTTAAATTACTGGCTTTTGTCTTAAACATGAAATTTTTATATTATCGTTAAATTTAGATCATCAAGGAAACATATAGTGACCCATTTTAATAGGAGACTGTGGTAAATTTTCCAATGTATTCAGATGAATAAGAGTACGTTAACCTGACTGATAAGAAGTGGATATGCAATCTTGGCTAGTCTGATGAGTAAATAGAATTTTGTTACCCATACCTGCTAGCGAACAGACGGTAAGATGTAGAATAACCCTTATCTTATTTGCGTGCCCCTATTTCACTGAAACTCAGTTAAGAGGATATTTAACGTTAATTTCTCATGTACTATGTAAATTTTCCTTAATAGTTCCACTAAATAGTTGTCGAGTTACCTTTCGATAATAATTTGTTATTAAGTACTTATACAGCAACCGAGATATTTTATTCAGTACAAGTAGTTAGTCTAAAATGTCGTCTTCTGTTATTTATTTGAGTAAATAGCAAATAGTTTGACAGAAATGGACCGGATATGCTGCCAGATCTCGAAAGTTGCATTGACTAGCCAGGATAGGAGACAGTGAAGTAAGCGTGAGTACTGCTCAAAGCATTAAAATAGAAACTTCAGCTCATT
The DNA here is from genome assembly GCF_047948215.1 of Lycorma delicatula. NCBI lineage: Eukaryota > Metazoa > Arthropoda > Insecta > Hemiptera > Fulgoridae > Lycorma > Lycorma delicatula. The sequence goes on along the minus strand of NC_134455.1, from coordinate 278,883,584 downwards.
AGGCGAGTATTTCTGTTGGCATTATTCATAAGCTGTTATATATAACAATATTGTACGTATCTTAATCGAGTGTTTAATTATAATACCCACCGTCAACAAGTTTATTTTAGAATATTTATACAAAATTATGTTTTTCTGGACCGTAGACTTTTTGATAAATAGCTAATAAGTATTCAACTCAGCAAATTTTCATCATTTCAGTGTGTGTGTGTGTGTGTGTGTGTGTGTGTGTGTGTGTGTGTGTGTGTGTGTGTGTGTGTGTGTGTGTGTGTGTGTGTGTGTGTGTGTGTGTGTGTGTGTGTGTGTGTGTGTGATATTTCAATAAATCTACTGCGATAAAAATGTTCTGTACCTTTGAATTAAGAAATTACTGTTAATTCTATAATCTGCGATAAGAAATTGAAAAATGAACTTAGCAAGTAACTAAAATTTTTATTTATTTAAATTTTATTGCATTTTAAAGTTATGTACATTACAAGTTAGCTGTTAAAGTTTAACTAACACTTAATGATAAATAAGAATACAACCTCAAGTTATTCAAAGATGGAAAAAATATTCGTACGACAGTATAATATTCTTGTTTTAATAACAAATTGGCGTCGCTAAAGATATTATTACTACAGAATATATGATAAAAAACTGTATATACGAGGTGCGTGAGAAAAGTAATGAAACTGACTTTTTATTTACCAAAGTTTTATTTCTTTCAAACAACAATATTATCCCCTTCAAAGTAGTTCCCTTGGGCAACTATACACCATCGGAGTCGTTGTTACGACTCCTGGTAACAGCGCTGGAAGCTTCAACTGGTCGGTCAAAGTCTTTTGAATATTCTCCAGAGTTCCAAAATGACGTCCTTTTAAGACAAGTTTCAATTTCGGGAAAAGGAATAAATCACAAAGACTCAAATCAGGTGAATAAGGGGTTTGAGGAACCGTAGCAATGCGTTTTGAGGTCAAAAATTCCCTGATGGAAAGGGCCGTGTGACAAGGGGAATTGTCATGATGAAGCATCCACTTGTCTGCAATGTCTGGTCTCACGCGAATCATTATTTTCCTGAGCCTTTCAAGGACACCTTTGTAAAACACTAGGTTGACACTTTGTCCTGGAGGTACAAATTCTTTATGCACGATACCCCTACTGTCAAAAAAGCAAATCAGCATGAATCTTTGATTTGGTCATTCAACATTTTTTCGGTCGAGGAGATGACAGAGTGTGTCTCTCTTCGCTTTGCCGCTTTGTTTCAGGATCGTACTCAAACATCCGTGATTCATCACCTATGATCACACAATTAAAGACCTCTTGGTCATTGTCAATCCTCTCAAGAAGATCAACGCACACGTTTCTTCGATTGTCCTTCTGTTCCGTTGTGAGGTTTGTCGGTACCGATTTCGCACAAACCTTTCGCATGTCCAAATCGTCTGTCAAAATTTGAAGTACGGTGAAAGTTTTTTAAATTTAACTGTTCACTCATCCTCCTTATTGTTACACGACGGTCTGATCTCACAAGAATCCTCACACACTCAACGTTTTCGTCAGATTTTGAAGTTGAAGGTCTCCCTGAGCGAGGTTGATCTTCAACATGGCCTTCCAAAAATGATTTGTGCCAGCGGAAAACTTGTGCTCTTGATAAGCAATGTTCCACATAGGCCTGTTTCAACTTTAAAGGTCACACTCGCTGATTCCCCAAGTTTAACACAAAACTTTATTGCACAACCTTGCTCTAAATTCCGATGCTCCATTTTCGTAACACACAACAAAAACACAACTTCACTGATGGATATAGGGATGAACAAACCGGTCTAGCACAGACCGGTAGACACAGCGTTGCCAGATCGCTCGCAGTGTTACCAATCTCATTACTTGTCTCACACACCTCGTATATATATGTATATATGAATATATATATATACACGCGCGCGCATACTGCCTATTTTTTTTTTAATAATTTGTCTATAAAAGACAAAAAGAGGATGATGGTAAAAATTATAATAATAATAATGCGATATGTTTATTATTCTTCATGCTATAAAATAATAAGAAATATATATATATATTTATTCTTTAACCACTTGTTACCTTTAATTCATTATATGAGCATCAATATCTCACTGTTGATATAAATGTCAATGATTTGCTATTAAAACAGCTGCTGGCTCGTGTGATAATAGATTTTAAAAATTTTTTTAACCTCCGGAATACCGGTTAGGTATTGCTTCAGAGGATGAGATAAATGATTTGTAGTGTGTGGAAATGCCATGCCTGACCGGGATTTGAACCCAGAACCTCCGGATGAAAGCCGAGACGAAACCATTCCCGCCACGGAGGCCGGCGATAATAGATAATACAGCGAGATCTCACACTCTGCCGACAAATAATATCAACATATATTCAACAATTCTATACTATACAAGAGTGTAAACCCATTTGATATGGTTAAGCTGGGATTCTTCTGTTAACAATATCACTAGTAGATAGAGTTATCCTTTAACTCAGATAATTTTTTAATCTTGATTTTTTAAAATTATTATATATGAACCTACATTTATTTATTTAAAAGATGAGTAAATACGCAAAAAGAATTCAGAAAACAATAGAAACCTTAAGTCATTTCTCAATTTGACTCTTAGACTCCCTCATTTTTTTTTTAACTAAATGTTTTGAAAGTTAATTATTTTATATACAATATTCAGGAACAGGTTTTTTGATTTACGTTTGTATAAGTGGGTCTGTACATGAATTTTTGCAATAATTATATGTAAAATATAAAATCAGCTTCAATCCTGCAGTCGTCATTTTAATTTTCTAGCTATTTATGTATTACGATACCAAAAATATAGATTAAAAAATGTGAACACTCACGCACCGAGTAATTAATCAGCTCAATGGAAATAGTTCTGTCTTTACCTTCGGTTAATCCGTTTTTAATACGCTAATCAAAAATCACAGTATGGAGTACAAGTAGAAATTGTACATGATAGTAGATCAGTTGAGCAACTTACACGAACAGATAGAGTGTGCCGGAATAGAGGTTTAACAAACCAAAAATTATATTCTTGGAGTTCATAAGAAAATCATTTTTTACTAGTAACTACAGAAAGCCTTAAATTGGGTTTCAGGTAGACATTTATGGTAATTTTTAAACGTTTTTTAATTATTATCTGTTCATGTTTGTACTGCTTAAAATTTATTTATACTGTTTTTCTGAGTTTTTATGTAGAATGTATTTATGCTTACTGACACTTTAAAATACAACCATATAAATCTGTTGTATTTGTACTCATATAGTTAATATCTAGCCAATAATCTGTACACATTTATATTCATATTTCTACTTGTAATCTCGCGTCTTTTAGTAATTTTTTATAAAGGATTTAGAACTGTTTCATCAATCCTTAATACTCTTATGTAATTGCAGAAAATAAACTGCAGATATAATTTTTATGTTTAAAGAAACGTAGAATAAAACTATCATACAACAAAAATGAAATAGTTTTCTCTCTTTAAAAGTAGTTTTTTTATGTTTATATACCTTTAAAAAGTGGTCTGCAAGTAGCAGGATCTCTCGAACTGATTAAGTTTTAATAAAATTCTTCCAAGATTACCGTGTGAAACCCAAGGTTTCATATTAATAACAACAAAACAAAATATTTCTAATGTAATTTTACTTCCAGTTAGCAAATTTTAAATCTTGTAGAACAAAATAAAAAGCCTTTTAAGATTTAACTACTTAACTGAGTAACCATTTCTCGCATAAACACCATAACCATTTGACACATGATCATTCACTAATTAATCATGTTCACAATTGTGGTGTGAGCCACGTCACTTATGTTTAATACCTCAGAGAATCATTTAGTGCTCCAGAAGATCAGTACAGTTAGAGATGATATAACAAAATAACAACTCTTATTTATTGGAACATTTTCACGATGTTTTGTCAAATTGGTCGTATCCAAGAACTTAAATACAAAATCATTTACAATTGAAAAATATATTGGGATTACCCATGGTCTTTTTAACTTTCCGAGTGGAAAATTAATGGATCAAAGTTCAGCCTCGTGTCAGTTAAATTTTAGTGATTTTGTATCTTAACCTGTCTTTCAGCCACCACTTATTGTGGAGTTCTAATAAACGACAGGTAATAGAAATAATTCTGAGTATAACTCAGCACATTTTACACTTTCGGTTCACAAAAACAGTTTACATGTCTCTTTTCTTATCCTGCATAAACATAAAAAATTCCACATTATTAAACGACCCACTTTCCATTATTAAGTCAGAATAGAAGTGAATACTATTTTACAATACACACCGAGTTTAGTTGATATAGTTGAATTAATATCAAATAATATTAAAAATCTTCACCTGAATGTACCTAATTTATTTTCTAAGCACAGAACCCTACTCCTTTCATTTACCAGTTGATGAGCAGGGGTAAATTAACAATTCTAAACATGCGAGTTGATACCATCATGAATTTTAACATCGGTCCAAATGCACTCTTTAGCAAGTTCAAGGTTTTACCTTCCTCTGAACTGATTGTATTTTTTCGTTAGTAATCATTGTTTCATCAACTGTGTCTTACATTAGAATTAGAAAAATTTCAATCTTCTAGAAGAACTTGATATCTCTCATATCTCTCAAAACAAAATATAGAATATTATGGTAGTACCAAATATCTCGTTCAAAGTAACAATTTAAGGTTATTTAAACATTATTACTCTCTGTAACTTAACTTTGCTCCGGATCTTTTATTCCTACTACATGTTATCTACTACTTACGAGGTAGATTGATATTAAACGTCAGTGAACCTAAAAATGAATACAAGCTAGAAAAGACAAAACAAACCATGACTATAATAAATGCAGTCTTGGATGTAAAAGAGCTACTCTAAGACATTGATATTGAAAAAGTCACCTTAGGTGGTACATAGTTTTCAAGCAAAATTGAAAACTTTATTTTCAATTTGATGAAGAAAAATTTATTAATTTTTTCTTCATTTTCTAAGCAGATTTTCGTTTCGGTGTATCCTTTGATTATTTTCTCGAAATTTCAGAAAATACTCAAAGAAAAGGTTCTTAATTTTTAATTATGTGTGAATCTTAAAATATATATATATGTATATTGTTACCACATATATGCCTAATTTAATATCGGCGGGCGATAACGGTAACAACGATGTGAGCGGGGCGCACAGTATACGGACGCGCTAATACAAGAATTACTCCCACCGCGCAAATGACCGCGCAGTTCTCCCTCCATAACGGCGCTGCAGCCCCACCTCTGTCAGGCTCCAATAAATAACAAATAAAAACCGTCGAAGCCATTCGACGACAACAGCCCTTCTCAGGGCTACCATAACGTTGGCAATTACAACGAGCTGTCGAAGCCAATCGACGAAAATATATATATATATATATATATATATATATTTAAATACTGGAAATTTCATCTATAATTCTCATCGCTTATTCCAGTTGAAGTAACTGGAACTAATTACTTCAACCCTCTTTTTTTGGAGAATTAAGAATCCAGAAAGGAATTTTAAAGATTAGGAGTATTAGTAAAGAAAAATTAGTAAATAACCTAAATATACAGCAGTTGAAAACACTGTGAAAATTTTTAATTTATTAAGACTAATAATGAATAAGGTAGAGACTGAAAATCAGCAATAAAAGGAAATTCGGAGTCCTGGAGTAAATGAAAAATCTGTAATAATAGGAGAATAAAAAGTGGTAGCAGGTAAAATTTCAAAGTGTGTAAGACAGACTACACTTTGCCACAATCATTTTTAGCTTGGCATCGTAGAAAATGGGAATAATGGAATAAATATGCAGAATGTTGCAGCATGAGGGAATAAACAAAAGTAGAGTTTTTGAGGAAGTGAAAAATAAAAGGAAAGCTACATTAATATGTAGTATAAATATGTTACAGGATAAAAAATTAATACGGAATTAACAAAGAAAAGACAAAAGTCCTTCGCCAAAGAGAAACGGAAAATACAAACCTCTTGAAAGTAAGAAATATCAAGAATAATCACAACCACTTTTAATTTTAACAGATACACTATTTCAAAAAGATTTTATAAATTAGTTGAGATATTTTTTTATATAACACTAACCTATTGCACTGGTTTCGGTTTTGCTAACAATGGCTTCGATTTCAAATATTTTATAATTCTATTACAACATAACATAGGCTTGATAGCCTATGTTATACATAAAAATTCATCATTTTTATGTGAATTATTTTTGAGAAATATTAAAAATATTATTTTTATGGAATTTGAAACTTTATATCAGATCATTTTAAAATTATGTGCATTTACTTATTTATTTTAACTGCAAGTAATTACAGTTGATCGGTAGTTTCTATAATCAACTTAAATTTCAAAAAGTTTTCTACTATTACAAATGGAATTTTAAGATACTAGAGCACAATGAATATTACGATGAATAATAAGTGAGCGAGTTATAATTCATGTCAATGAAATGTGCTACTTTATGTCGTATTGTTATTTATCATAAAGTGATGATTAAATACAGTCCCTTTAAAAATCATGATCCTTGATGGTGGGGAAACTTATGAATGAATAATGAGTTAGAATAAGAGGAATGCTATTACAAGTATCACAATGAGAGAATTATCGTTATCAACTCAAGAGCCAAGCTAATGACTGCAGTGAATTAATGCTAACAATTTTACGAGCGAAATTCAGCAATGCTTTATGAAGAAATAGTTAAATGTAAACTTTTAATTAAATCAGTTAATTATAAGGTAAAAATGTCGGACATCAGGATGTCACTTTATGGGAATCAAGGAAGGAAAATAGTTGGAAACTATGGACTAATTAACCTTATAATTTTTTTTCTTGGCACTGAGACTAACAACTGCATACACCATCTTTAAAAATTATAGATGAAATAGTATCTGCATACGTTTTGGTCTTACATGTGCAAAGCCAACTTAAACTACAATTCAAAACGTGTATTGCATCAAACATGGATACAGATTGCAATTTATTTACTATTAAATGAAGAATTACGTTAAAGGAACCAAAAATAAAACTGGATCAAAACGATTCGATACACAAAGATAATGGAATAAAATCTGATTACGGCTAGGATTTGAAATTGCCTATAAAATGAATAATTATCTGAAAATTACCGGTCACAAAAGTTTAGAAAATAAAATGTAACACTAAAAACCTAAGCAAAGAGAAAAGAAAGTGGTGGTCGAAAAGGAAAACTATCAAAAAAGAATTTAGAAGTAAAACAACAACAGCAATCTCGCTTATAGAAAAAATAAAATAATTTTGGGTTACTAAAATAAAGATTATTGAATTAATATAAATATATTAAATATACAGATTACATTAATATTGGAGGTGTGAGGACAGCAGTTATAGAAAAAAGGAAGAAGTAGTAAGGGTTATGATTACATAAAAGTATAAAAATTATTGAGGTGTTAGAAATTTAACAAGAAATTAGCGTAATTTCTAAGATAGGTTTATTATATTTCTAAGATAGGTTATTTCTAAGACAAGTGTTTTGTTTTTACTTTGTCCGAACACGAAGGAAGAAATTTACTACAAATTATCTAATCTTAATTATTACACTTATGAAATCTAAGACAAAATTTGCTTCTATAAATTAAAAAATTAGAGAAATGAAAAATATTTTTATTTCATATTTTCTTAACTCAATTGTCGCTTGTTTAGTATTTTCTAATAAAGTACAGATCGCAGAATTTGTTGTTCCGGCAAATAAATTTCAATGAACAGTCGAAATAAGAACACTGCAAAAGCAGACTGACGCAATGCTGAAGATCTTTTATGCAGAAAATAAATGACAAGATTATTAAATACGTATATCTTAAGATATATGTATTTGATGTATCTTAATATCTTAATATGTATTTAAGATATCTTAAATACATTGTATGGAATGTACCTTATAAAATTGTAATTAATCTAGATCTATACAAAAATAAATTATCTTTCACGGTTTTAAAATATCCCAAAGTTTATAAAAAAATTTGTTAAAAACGAATGTATAAAATAATTTGAATGACTTAATCGCCAAAAAATTGTTTTACCCAAACTATACTCCTAATATAGGGATGAGGCAAAATTATTTAATATTAACAAAACAAGGGGCTGGTTTTTAAGATGTCAAGGGGTAGTTAATTCGTTAATACAGGATAAAAACTATAAATAAAGTAAACGATTAAAATATGAAACCAGTAATAATTAAGAATGTAAATTATAGCGCTGCGATGTACTGAGGTTATAAGCTTAGCTCAGAACAGAAATCAATTGGAAAGTTTTATCAAACAAGACAAATAACAAATGTTAAGAAAATATAAAATGGTTTCTCGATATATTTTAATCTCCTGCTCAACTCAATTTTAACTTACTAGACTATAATTATTGATTCGGACATCGAAATTAATATCTGACTGATTTTTCAAGATGTAAAACGCGCAGACGTCTAAAGGTGACAAGAAGGGAATAAGGAAAGAAAATAACAGGAAACGATGGCCTAACTAACCTTCTAATTTTATCAAGGCATAGACTAACAACTGCAAACACTTTCTTTAAAAATTGCAGAAAAAGTAATATCTACGTACATTTTCGACTTAGATGTGTACGACCAAATTAAATTGCAATTAATTTGAAATTTAAGTAAGTGTGTGTTTGTGCGCTAACGCTAATAATGGGAAAGTTTTTCTTAGAACTAGGCCAGTAATTATGATTCGTGAATACGGATCAATCTAAACAGTTATGATGATCAAAACAACCCTTACGTTTTCACTACATTATGTTTTACCTAAATTAATTATACCTGGATTTGCACACCCATGTTTCTGGTATTGTTTGAATACTGGGTTTCAATATACGGCACTTTTCACTTCTTAATCAGTGTTCTCTAGTTAACATGTCAATATTAGCCTGAAGAAATAACTGCTTAACATTTGAAGGTAACTAAAAAGTAATGAAGTAAACCGTTTTCAGTACAGTTTATTAAATATTTATACAACTTTACTTCTCTCAACATCATTACTAGCTGTGTGGTTATATCCATTTCCCATCGCTCGACTAGTATTTTAAGGCAGCAACAAATAAATAATTATGAGTCAGTTTGTACATTTTTTATTCGTCATAGGAGTGAAAATTAACTCCAGGTAAAAACCTCTTGAGGCTGACTGACGGTTAGGTCATGCATTTTTTTCCCAGTGATGAACTGAGGTGCTTCCACACAATTTTTGCACCTTAGATTATGGCTCGTAAAGGTGACCAGATCTCATCATTCGTCACTATACTTTCCAAAAATTAATTTCTTCCAATCAGGTAGCACTGTTCGAGTTCGCTACTCTAGTGAAGTATGGTTTCCTTCTAATTGTCGGTAAACTGTCTTGAAACTCATCCACATATATTGAGATATTTGGTTTGAATTCATTTATAGAAAGTTTTTGTACAATTTTCGCTTTCTTGAATATGTCATTAGTGTGATATTCTCCCAACAGTAGTTGAAATCTCAGTCGGTCGTTCTACTCTTTGGTTAGCAGTGACACTTTCTCAGCTATTATTGAACTGTCCAACCCGCTTCTAAATTTTGCACGATACATAAAACACTTTTCCGTATTGATTGAATATTCCGGAATTAGTTTTTAGATAGTTGTAGACTATCTGAAACCAGGAATATTATTGTAGAATGTTCTGCAAGATTTTACCTTTCTGGAGGATTTTTATATTTGAACGTTGATAGTTTCGCATATTAAAATAGATGTTTTTCGGCTTTTTAAAATTGATGGCAATGATGCTAGCTTATACTTTTGTAACTATCATACTTTTTATTTTGTTAGATTTTCAACTGCAAGAGTTATTCTCTTTACTTAATGAATGACAATAGTAATTAAACTGGTGATAGCTTGTCGTTATAAGGTAAATAATATTACTAAAAAATTATTAAAATGTTTTTGAAAAATTATTTTCTTCAACATAGATTCAAAGGTTAATAGAGTTATCAGTTCAATGTCGCTTTAACTTTTCATTCGTCACTGAAATTCAAAAGAGTTATAAAATATTAAAAAGTTTATAATTAATCGTTATACCCTGTTCGAACACAATTCTTTCAGAATAAAAGACTAAGCTAAACTTAAAAAATATCCTTAATTAGAGACAATTGATTTCAATGAAAAATATTCGTTCAATGCATCTGCAGTGCTTCTTAAAAATGCATGGAATCACAGATCTAGATTATCTAAATAAACCAGACAAAACAGTCAGTCTAGTTAAAGGATGTTTTTCGTAGTTCTTGAATTTAAGTGCACTGCATCTACTTATGTTTATTTACTTTTTTTATCTGTAAAAAGATTCGCAAAATTATTAAGATTAATTTATTCAATTTTAAAATAATTAGATAACTGAAAGATTCGAAGGAGTACATAAAATTGTTGTTCGCTAAAGTACAGTTGTTAATATTCTCCTTACATTTATTAATAAGGTCTCGTTTATTGAAAAAACCAGTCAGTATATGACTAGTTTTTAAAAAAATACTTTGTATTGGTCAAAGGGCAATTACATAAACGCGAGTTCAGAAAGCTGATGTGCTTAGTAGCTCGAGTATGTAGGTAGTACCTAATGCAGTTTAATTTAGAAAATAATTTTAAACCGGAATCTTTGAATAGCAAAGATTCGTTAAATCGTACAAAATTGTAGGGACTATAGTCAAAATTATAATTAAATTTAAAATAATTAACTCAGCTTCAAATAATGAGCAGGTAGGAGTAGATTTCGTAATGAACAAGAAGATACGGAAGAGAGTCGAGTATTTCAAAATGCATAGCGATAGAATCATTGTAATAAGGATAAAATGGAAACCAAAACCGACAACGATTGTTAACATCTATATGTCTACAAGCGGCAACACCCAGTTTAAAAAGCACAATAGAAGAATATACACATAGAAAAAGCCACGCGATACTGTAAAGTATCAGATAGATTATATCATGGTTAAGATAAAATTTAGAAATCAACGCGTCGACTGCAAAACTTACCCTGGAGCACATATTGATAGCGACCATAATTTAGTAATAATGAAATGTAGATTGGGGGTTTAAAAATCTGAAGAAAAGGTGTCAGATGAATCGGTGGAATTTAGAGGAGCTTGATGAACAGGAAGTAAAGAAGATCTTTGAGGAGGACATCGCAAAAGGTCTGAGTAAAAAAGATAAGGTAGAAATTGTAGACGAAGAATGTTACAAAGGAAATTCATAAATCAGCAAAAGCAAACTTACGCGGAACAAAGATAACTGGTAGAAACCTGTAAATTTCAGACGATATATTGCAGGTGATGGATGAACGTAGAAAATATATGAATGCTAGTGATGAAGAAAGTAAAAGGAACTATCGACAATTAAGAAATACCATTAACAGGAAGTGCAAACTAGCGAAAGAAAAGTGGATTAAAGAAAAGTGTTCAGAAGTGGAAAGAGAAATGAACATTGGTAAAATAGACGAATCATACAGGAAAGTTAAGGAAATTTTTGTGGTACATAAATTAAAATCTAATAATGTGTTAAACAAAGATGGTACACAATTTATAATATGAAAGGCAAAGTCGATAGGTGGGTGGAATATATTGAAGAGATATAAGGAGGAAATAAATTGGAAAATGGTTATAGAGGAAGTCGAAGAGGATGAAAGGGGAGAAACAATACTGAGATCTGAATTTAAGACAACATTAAAAGATTTGAATGGCAGAAAGGCTTTTGGAATAGTCAGAATACCTATACAATTACTGCGCAGTGCAGGTGAGGAACCGACTGATAGATTATACAAACTGGTGTGTAATATTTACGAAAAAGGCGAAGTTCCATCAGACCTCAAAAAGAATGTTATAGTCATGATAACAAAGAAAGCAGGAGCAAATAAATGTGAAAAATATAGAACAATTAGCTCAGATAATAACTCATTAACGCTCAGATTAATAGTAAAAGGAAGATTAAAAAAAAAAAACCAACATACTTGGCATTTATAGACAAAAAAATGCATTCGATAACGTAGACTGGAATAAAATGTTCAGCATTTAAAAAAAATTAGGGTTCAAATTCAGAGATAGAAGAACAATTGCTAACATTTACAGGAACCAAACAGCAAAAGTAATAATTTAAGAATGTGAGAAAGAAGCCGTAATAAAAAAGGGAGTCCGACAAGGATGTTCCCTATGTACGTTACTTTTTAATCTTTACACAGAATTAGCAGTTAATGATGTTAAAGAACAATTTAGATCCGTAGTAACACTACAAGGTGAAAAGATAAAGATGCTACGATTTGCTGATGATATAGTAATTCTAGCTGAGAGTAAAAAGGATTTAGAAGAAACAATGAACGGCATAGATGAAGTCCTACACAAGAAGTACCCCATAAAAATAAACAAGAAAAAGACGAAAGTAATGAAATATAGTAGAAATAATGAAGATGGAGCACTGAATGTGAAAGTAGGAAGAGAAAAGGGAGGAGTTATGGAGGTAGAAAAATTTTGTTATTTGGGAAGTAGAATTACTAAAGATGGACGAAGCAGGAGTGATATAAAATGCGAATATTACAGGCGAAACGAGCCTTCAGTCAGAAATATAATTTGTTTAAATCTAATTAAGAAATATTAATTAGTTTAAAAATTAATTTAAAGGTCAGGAAAAGATTTTTGAAAGTATATGTTTGGAGCCGTCGCTTTATATAAAATATAAAAGTGAAACTTGGACGACCGGAGTACCTCAGAAGAAAATTGTAGAAGCTTTGGAAATGTGGTGCTATAGGAAAATTTTAAAAATCAGATGGATGGATAAAGTGACAAATGAAGAGGTGTTGCGGCAAATCGATGAAGAAAGAAGCATTTGGAAAGATATAGTTAAAAGAAGAGACAGACTTATATTATAGCCTCATATTAAGACATCCTTGAATAATCGCTTTAATATTGGAGGGTCAGGTAGAAGGAAAAAATTGTGCAGGCAGCCAACGTTTGGAATATGTAAAACAAATTGTTAGGAATGTAGGATTTAGGGGGTATATCGAAATGAAACGACTAGCAATAGATAGTGAATCTTGGAGAGCTGCATCAAACCAGTCAAATGACTGAAGACAAAAAAAATAGTCTAAAATATGGTTCAAAATTAATATTTACTTTTAATTCTTCATTTACTTAAAATTTTTTGTAAACCACTAACCAAGATTATTTTCTGTAGACCGCAAAAACTGGAAGGTAGTTCACATTGGATCAATCCCAAGATATACATTAAAACTGCATGCAGCTTACGTTAGACTAGTACGTTACATTATAGAAACTTCGGCGGCCAACAATAGTCTGGCATGGTGCCAGCGTCGCACAATTAGTAACACGGGCCACGAGTCACAACACTGCAGTATTTCCAACTGCATTCGCCTAAAACACATAAACGTATACAAGTTAGCACATACTGTAAACTCGAACGCGTATATCATTAATTGTATTCACTTTTTAATAATTTTTTAAAAATTTTTACGCAATATTTATGTTTTTGTAAAAACTGCTCTAAGTAACATTCTTCAAAACTGTACAAAATGCAATACTTTGACATCTTTGGGAAAACAGAAGAATAGCTAGTGAACCTCAGTTGTGGTGGACGTAGTGTAATCTATTTGTGACATTCAGTAGTAGTGTTACGTGAATTACTTTAAGTAGTTTTAACATATGTAAAAGGAATATGTTTACATAATTTTTTAAAAAAGCAAGAACGAATTAAGAAAAATAAATTTACTTGAAAAACGAATTGTTGAATTATACAGTCCCCATTAAAGTATTTCCTGATATATTTATAAAGAATGAAATAATTATGTTCGCTAAGCTGGCAACGAATCTGAGGTCACTTTCATAAAATTTATTTATCACATTTTGGAAAAAACAAGAATATAATTGACTAAAATAACTTTACCGTTAACTTCATGGCCTCATTATAATTATAACACAACTAAAAACTCATTTCAACTATGAAATAATTCTGACCAACAATTTAGGTTTAGCATATTTATATGGTATGATCTCGAATAGTCTAAATGTGTCATCAAGGAAACAAATGTGAAATAAAACAAAAGAAAAGAGATTGAATAATCTATAAAAAGTTGAATAACTTTCTGTTGATAATCACTACTTCTTAAAAATAAAAAATAAAATAAGGAAAAAGTCAATTTCTAATAATCTGCGTCACATATTACAATTTTTCTATCAAGTTTTTCTATTCCGAACAGTCCCGTAAACCGACGCTGTTTCATTCTCTCAAATTGACTAGTTAGGATTCTATTTTCCGAAGCTAAATAAATTAGAATTTTTTCTAAAAAATTTATTCCATGTTAATAATCAAAATTTCAGAAGATTCAACAAAAAGCAGTTTCCGAACATCAAAAAATTGATCATTTACATTGTAAATTCTTGTTTGTCTAAGTAGTACAATTTTCCCAAGGTATAAACAATATGTCGCAGCTTAGTGAAGATTCGATAAATTAATTCATTGAATCAAAAAATTTACTATAATTTTATCAAATAATTGGATATATGCAATTCATAGAATTGCATGTATCCGATTAAATAGATTTAACCTGCTGGCTAATTAAAAATATGAAGCCAGAGCACTCCCTCTAACACTTCCATTAACTGGAAATTTATTTCAATATTTTGCTTATATATTAAAAGATTATTTATATCACTCTGAGTACAATTGTAATCCAAACTACAACTGTATTAATACGTCTTATGAAAATGAATCTTGTAATAATAATTATTATAAATAGATTTGTAATATGCTACCAAATTTTTAAGATAAATACTCGTATTTTAATTTTAGCTCGGATTAAAAAAAAAAAAATAGCCGCTAAATTTCTTTGCAAGTTTAATTGTAGTTATACCCAAACACATTTTTTCTATAAAAATTTGTGAAATTATTTTTTGTGCAGGTAATGAACTGTTTAAATTTAAAAATCATTTGCTATATGTTGTATTCAAACCGTTTTCGAATCTTTTTTATAAAGTTCCAAATAAAGCAATTTTTACACGAAGAAACAGTTTCATTTTCAACTATGTATTATGTTATTTAACTTTTTTTCTGACATCTTTTGTCACTTGACTTTTTTGAGGAATTTATTTCCGTAAATTAATCATTTTAGCTTTGTTGTAATTTGTAGTTTTGTGAGTAATCGTCGATAAAATCCTTGAACAGTACTCAGTAGCTTGATGAAATCCAAAAGTTCGAAAATTATAATTAAAAATTACAATTTATTCCCAATTTTTGTAAACTTTTGACTGACGATTGACAATTTTAGTATCATTAGATGTTATATATTAGAATTTATCTTTTTTGAAAAAGTTACTTATAGATATATGTAAGTAATATTTTTTTTTTGTCGGAAAAATAGGTTGTTATTTAAAATAGTATTTTTTTGAGGTTTTTGGCTAAAATACTTGTAGGCAAACTGATCTTTAGATACTTCGGTGTATAAAAAAGACGGCTTTATAATATTTGCATTTGCAAAAAAATGAGACGACTAGAAGAAAATACACCAACCGCGTCTTACCATTAGTGAAAATTTTAATGATTAACCCATCTATTCATAAAAAATAATATAAATTAATTTCTCTTTGGAATTCATTAAAATAATAGAGAAGAAAGTATTTTACGACCACGTTATAACATATCTGTAACTGTTATTATAGATAGTTGTTAGTACACAATATGCTGGCTAATCGTTTTCATAAGAAAATTAATTATTTTTAATAATTAAAACAAACGTTAATTGTTATAAATTTCAACCATACATTTTCTGCAACGACGTTAAATACCTAATATCAAATTTCTTTACAACTGCAATTTCAACCATCACGTAAAAATTTTGTTTTTAATTATTATACTCAATTTATTAATTGGTCTCCCAAATCTATTATAGCAGTCGCTTTTTTTCATTTTTAAAAATAAACACTACTGATTGCAATTGCTATTATTTTAAAATTAGAGGATAACTACCGTTGATAATTAACCGTTTGACTAAAAACAGCCAGATTGGACTAGGTTAACGAGAAAAATTTTCAGCATTTGAGAGAACATATTTCATTTTTTTTAGGTTCACACAGATGTAAAAATCAAGTAACGTTAAAAAAATTTGTAAAAGTATTTTACTTTTTCGAGAGGAAAATTAAAACAGCAATAAGTAATTAAAATAGCACGATAAAAAAGTATCCAAAGAAAAAATGTCGATCTTTAAAGTTATTGTAACATGGTTATTAAGGCTCAAACTTTGCGGCAAAGATATAAGGCGACTCATATAGGACATGTGCGTGTAATGTAACAAAAGTTTACGCGTGCTTGGTTGATATTCCGATGTTTCGTGAGTATAAATTTACTTAATGGTAAAAATCATGAATCATTGATAACACTGGTCAACAAAATTTATTTTTTTGTTTGTTAAATGAGAGTGAATGGCTGATTCTTATAAGAATGTTTATGCTGATTTGATTTATGTTAATAGAATTTTCTTTTGAAACAAAAAATGTATGGTGAACAAAATATGACAAAGCATTACATGCATTTTGTACTCACCTAAAATCTATTTCTTTTGGATTTTCTGCTATAATTCGTTGTAGGTATATCCCTCTTTACATTCTAACAATAGTCATCTAACATTTGTGGGTTCCATCTTCCCTGGTATCGTGTTTACATTGTAGATATTTCCTGGTGAAAGCGTCCTACATGTTCATCACTGATAGCGCCGAGATTGTTAGGGAAAAAATCCAAATGCGAATGCAAGAAATAGATTTTGAGTGACATATTTCACCCAAGTTCTTTGAGTAACTATCCAAGTTGCAGCCCAAGTAAAAGCGCTATTACTTTCAGATCTCCACAAATATGCCATAAATATTTCTCATAATGAATCCTGCTCATACAAGTTTCATATTTTCATAAGACTCCTTCATATGAACTTCTTATGCAAATGGTATGTGATGGATATTAACTTCCAGTATGGAGTAGAATAGTTTTCAAACTAAGCTTTGACAAGTCAGTAAAAAGTCACCATTCATCAGGATAGTTCATATGTCGCATAGCTTCCAGTAAAGAGTCCACATCATTACCTTACTCAGTTTTCATATTGCGAGAAGAAAAGTTCAAATTCTGACTGTCACGGAAAGCACTTATTTTAGTCTTTGGTTGCAAAAGATGCCATCCTTTCAGTCTTGGTGTCAGTATTTCTGCTTGACTCTTTGATAAACTTAGATCACGAATCAAATCACTTAATTCCAAATGATTAATTAAATGCGATTTAGTATATCTATTTTCTAAATAGTTTGGATCTCTTTCTTCATCGCTTGATAAGGCAGTACAAGATTGGACATTTTCAACTTCTAAGTTCCATGTTTCTGGTGGTACTGGAATTGAAAGCTCTTGGCTGTGTGGCACTGGCCGCATGGGAGAGGGAATATCAGGGTATTTAACAGTACATCTAGTTTTAGCTGTTATCCCAGATATCTTTATTACACAAAAATAACAATTTGTGGTGTGATCCTTCGGTTCTCTCCAAACCATTGAAATTGCAATTGGCATGTAACGAAATCCATTTAGCCAACCCGCACTCACTTTACTAAACAACACATTTTATAAGTAAAATGCTCATTGATTGTGAAAACATGCTATAAAATATAGATTTTATTCTTCCAAAATTTCTTTTTATTTCATCATAAAACATTAATCCGTGGTGTGTAAAATCAAGATCACAACTACCTATGACTCTGAAAAACTATTCGTATCCCGATCATTCACAATTGAAACCATTAAGTAATTATTTTTTCTCTTAAACTTCACATTCTGTACTTCATATTTTTGCACTCGAGAAAATATGCTTAAGACTTTAAGCTCTTTAAGATTTAGATTCTATATGATTTAATAGTTCCGGTTTTAAGTAAGAAATAATTCCTCTTTAGCAATTATTAAAACAGGAAAGAAAGAATTACTCTTTTAATCGCTTACTCGTTTAAATTAAAATCCACACAAAGATGTTTCTATAAGGCGTATTTCATGAAAAATGTTTTCTCTTTCTCCTATAAATCGACACGAGTATACACTGGAGAAGTTAACGCTGTTGGAACATAATCATTAATTGACAAAATTAACGTGGTATTTGTTTTAGAGAATAGTTTTCCCAGAGTTTATGATGAGAAGTTAAAGTAATATAATTATATCATTATAAAATCACCACTTCACAACTGAATATCAGTGTTTGATTCTTAAACCAGTTTTTCTTAGTTTACAATAATTATACCGTTTAGATTGTCGGAATTTTATCTGTAAGCGAACAAATAAATGACAATAATACTTTTTATTTATTAGTTTGGAATATTTGTTTTGCCTTTTCTGTTTAGAATTGTGTTTTCTTTGCGAATGGGACAGCCGAGCTGGGGATAAACATTGTTACCAAAGAGTGGAAGAAAGGAGACAACTTAACTCCAAGTGATAAAAATATTATTCATGAGCCCATATTTGAAGCCAAAAAAATATTTTTACCTCCTCTCAATATCAAGCTAGGACTAATGAAAAATTTTGTATAAGCAGTGAAAAAGGATAGTCCCGGATTTTTATACATCAGGCACAAATTTCCGAATGTAAGTGAAGAAAAAATTAAAGAAGGAATATTTTTTGGTCCTGAAATAAGAGAGTTGGTCAAAGATGATATATTTAACTCAATGTTAAGTAATGAAGAAAGTGCAGCTTGGGCTTCATTTAAAGACGTTTGCTAATATTTTCTCGGCAAACAAAAATCCGACTATTACCACGATATTATTAATCAACTTCTTACTTCATACAGAGCTATGGGATGTAATATGTCTTTGAAAATACATTTCCTCCACTCACATTTAGATTTTTTCTTGGACAACTTCGGAGACGTAAGTGACGAACACGGTGAACGTTTCCACCAAGAAATTTCGGTGATGAAAAGCCGCTATAGAGGAAAATGGAATAACCCACCGGGTTGGTCTAGTGGTGAACGCGTCTTCCCAAATCACCTGATTTGGAAGCCGAGAGTTCCAGCGTTCAAGTCCTAGTAAAGCCAGTTATTTTTACACGGATTTGAATACTAGATCATGGATACCGGTGTTCTTTTGTGGTTGGGTTTCAATTAACCACACATCTCAGGAATAGTTGAACTGAGAATGTACAAGATTACACTTCATTTACACTAATACATATCATCCTCATTCTTCCTCTGAAGAATTATCTAAACGGTAGTTACTGGAGGCTAAACAGGAAAAAGAGAGAGAGAGAGAGAGTGTGAGGGAAATGGAATACTAATATGCTAGCCGATTACTGTTGGAGATTAATCTGGGATGTGCCTGAAGCTATTTATAAAAGAAAAGCATCAGTGAAATAATTCTAACACAGGTATGGCCATACCAAATTATAAATTTTACAGATTTTAACTATATTTTCCCTTATTTTTTTTTGAAACGTAATTTATTTAAAACTAAAGGTAACAGAAAAACTGTATTTACAGATTTGTAATGTTCCTAAAAAATCAATTCAAGAAATGATATCACATATAGAGAAACATTAAAGAATTTGTTTTTGTCTATCAGTGTAATAGTTTATGAAATCCCTTTATCACTTCATAAAAAGTGTATTAACAAGCAGTTAAGTAGTTAAATTTTTTCTTTAATGATAAAAGATTTTAAAAAGGAAGAGTAATTTGCTATTACAGAGAAAAATTCGCTATGTTTCTATGACTTACCATTGCAGTTAGAAATTTGGATTTTAACCGATATTACGGAAACTTTATATTCTAGCGTTTATATTTAGGTTTATATTCTAGCTTTTATATTGCGAGGACTTTCCACTCTCAGTTGATTTTGTTAGTAATTTTTGAATGAATTTCATAAAATGTTAATCTATTATTTAATATCCAAGGTTAATGACCTTAGCAATTGCGTATTGAACTCTCCAAAATATTGCAGTGTTTGTATTTAGAATTTTTCCATGATCTAAATTAATATAAAAAAACTCTATTAATATTGCAATTACTATTTATTATTCAACATATTAAAATAAATTTATTGAAAAAGTTATGTTAAGAGTATTCTCAGAACGCGTGTCCTAACGCTCATTCACAATTGCGATCACGGTAGACAACATTCGATGACAGTATTTATTTACCATTTTTTTAATTTGAGTAATAAAACGGCCTTTAATTTTTTTTATAATAATTTATTGTTACAATATTTTAATCATCAGAAATAGTTAAAAGGTTGAAATCAAAAACAGTAGAATGATAATTCCTGTAAACAGTCTGAATTAGAAGGAATGTGACTCGAGGAGGGTACAAACTTAGAGTGATATCCTTCAAGCTCTCCACAACAAAACACTGAAGGTTATGAATAGATCATAGCCACCATTATAATTAAAATTCTTAACTGAAAAATTTGTTGATAGATTAGTAAACAGAATACATAAGATCAAGTATTAGACAGTATTGCAGAAAATAAATTAAGAAGAATCTAAAATGAAACGTCAAAGGGGAAAAATTAAAAATGAAGAATTTTGTACTCCACTTAAAGAGATAAAATAAAAAGAAGTCGAAAACTCGACTTATCTTAAAACTCGACTCCGAGAAAACTCGGATTATTTTTTTTCACGACGACTCTAACTATACGTATAGTGTGTGTGTGTGTGTGTGTGTGCGTATATATATATATATATATATATATATATATATATATATATATATATATATATATTAAGTATGAAATTTCAATTTCATACTTTTGATGAACAAGATGGTTATCAAATAAACAAGGCTTTTGAGCTTAACGGGAATCAAATTTTTTCCAGCTTACGGTTCTGAATTTATTTAATCTTGTGTTAACGATATATAAAAAACTATTTATATTAGAAACTATTTATGGATTATGTCTCTTTATAGCTACGATTTGCCAGAAACGTCAACTACCCGTTAATTAGGTCAGCTACATAATACTTTCGTTATCGGTTAAGACCGTTAAATCTTTTGGAACTTTAATTTGCGGACTTTGGAAAGTAGTTAGCATATAATGATTTGGATTGGGATTTGAAAAAACAATTTAACCAAGAAATTAAATTATCTGTAATTATTCATTCTAAAAACCTATTTTTTAGCAATAAATCTTTAACCGAACTGCAAGTATACATGATTTTATTACCTATTCGGATGAAATTTATCATTTTGCAATGAAAAATTTACGCAAGGATGTGGTAAATTGAGGTCAATGTACGTGATGACGATACATTCAACTGCGTATGATAGATATCTATAATTTCTTTACAACAGCCCTGTTCTTATTACTAAAAGCCCCATCCTGTTAAACAATTACTAAATTATACTAAAAAAAAAAAAAAAAACTAAATAGTCAGTTTTAGAATCAGTAGTAACTAATATACGTGAGCTCTAATTAAAATATTCATGCTACTGAAAAAAAAATATACGGAGATCATACTTTTACACCACAATATTGGATATTTAAAGGAAAAAGATGAATACACTCGAACAATCCTTTATTAAGAACATACTCGTAGTTAGCATGCTTGTAGCACAGAATATGACTCCATTTAAATCAAATTGTTTATAATCAAAGAATAGAAATGTTAAATATCAAATAATTTGAGATTAATTAGATAACCCTTTATGCAACTGGTGGTTATCTTAGTTCGTTGAGAAATAGAAGGGACCTGAAACCTGGAAAATTTCTTTGGCTCTTTGAAATCAGCTTGGAAAAGAATTGCGAGATTTTAAGTTGAAATTAATTTAAGAAGTAATGAAATATGATTGCTAGAAATTAACGGTACCGGTTGTAAAGATTTTTGACGCTGTAGGAAAACTGAATGATGAATAAACCAAATTCGTTAAAGTTTGCTATAGTCTTATAGATTTCGTGAACTTAATATTTCAAATGCGTTGATTTTTTTTAATTTTATGGCTTACTACTAATTAATTGGTACGATCTTAATTTTAAATAAACATAAACGCTCGTATTACTTATGCCAAGATTGTTTATAATTACGTTTAAAAACTACGACCTTTCTATAGACATGGACAACTGGACTTTTTCCAATTATCTTTTACTTAGTACTGAGATTTTCCAGAGAAAAATCTACGCTTTTAAACAAATAATAATTCGAATACCGCTTAGTTCGTATTGTAGTAGATATAAAATTAATTTTCTAACGTAAAAAAGATGAGTAGGAGGATATGTGTAATCGGTCACAGTTTTACAGGATAGAATAGATCAATTAAAAACGGAAAAGAGTGAAGGCCTGTTGATCAAATGACTGACCGCTTTTTTGTTGGGCGATTTACAAACGATGCTTACCATTTAAAAATACATTTTAACCATTTAAGGAAGAAAGTAACTTGACATTTAAATATTACAATATATATTTGGTAAAAAAAAGTAGAATACGCGTACGTTAAAAATGTACGATTCACCGTCAGTAGAATAAGAAATACTAATCCTGTCTTCACCTCTTGCGGTACGAACACGATCTTCTTTTGGTTAACCGGTGAACATTAAATACGAGTATACTTCTAAAAAACATATAAAGTTATAATATTTAACGAAAAATCACAATTCCATCGATTGGATTTTTTTGTTGTTGAGTAACGGTGGAAAGATGTAAACACGATTTCATTAAATCTTTAAATTAATTTATTAACTACAGAATCGTTGAATTTTCCACTGGCTGAAAATTGAAGTAGTTAAACCTGTCCTGAAAAAGAGCGACTCTAATGATAAAATAAAGCATCGTCTCTTATCATTCACTTCTAGATTTTTTAAGATATATGAAAGCTTAATAGTAAGTAGGTAATCCTTTTCCAGATTATTTTAACTTAACATTGACTACGTAGACGGAGGCTTTTAGTCCTATACTTGATTTGTTAGCCAGTATAGTACTGGGGAAGAAGTAGTATAGAGGAATAAGTAAATATTGTCGAATTTAGAAGTAATAACGCGAGTTCCTCCTAGATTGTTTATAGATCTACGTCGAGACTGTTTGTATTTCTCAAATTATTGCGAGGTATTAGAGGCTGATGATCATGACTAAAAGATTCTACTTATTCTTTCCCAGCACTGACAGATTTAATGTTAAATTCATACTCAATGTACCGTGGTTTAGGATAATTATTGTTACTGTATCAATAAGATGAGATCTAAATTCTGGTTAGTATGCAAGCTTAGTATCGGTCAACCTTTTTCCCCCTTTATATAAATCATTTTGCCTAAAAAATATTTCTGTTACACAATAAGAAAAATGATACATCGCAAACTCGTTCTAATTCTGCTCAACAAAATTACCTAAATAAAAAAACGAATCGTGAAATAGGTATTGTTTTTTTTTCTCCCTACAAATTTTATGACATTAGGATATTAAATTTTATTTAATGTCTTATCAACTCAGACTAAAATTACAACAGAAATTTATGCACGGTAAAAGTGTAGAATTTGTTCGACAAACGTTCTGGGTCTTAGGGTTGATCAGTACTTCTAGTGAAGTGCTAGTGAGAATCGGCTTTACTCCTCATTCTGTTCAAATAATCTGTAATAATAATTATCTGGACATATACCCTTAAGGTGACACATTTATAATGTCATTCGGTATGTTAGAAGCAATCTTTTAGGATGCTAAATAACAGAATTCTGTACTTAGCAATAACACTCGTAATAATAGCAGCCGTCATATAAGATATTTTCGAGCTAAATGAAAATATGCCGAATGATTTATTTATACATGGAGTGTAACAGGAAGCATTCTTTGTTTGATCGATTAAAGAATAAATTTGATTTAAGAATAAAGAACTTATTTAGATAAATTAACGAAGCAAAGCGATGTACTTTTGTTTTTAACTGATATCATGCGTTACGTAGCAGAACAGGTTAACTATTAGTGAATATATATGATGTAAAATTAGACTAATAAAAATTTTTTTCAACTTCTTTCATTAAATCTATGGTTATACAATATTAAAAAAACCGTTGGCAGCTTCACTTTTTCACGCGTATAAAATCGTTTTTACTGTCGGGTAGGCAAGGTAAGCAAGAGCTTGGGTGCGACTTTCTACGGGTACTATACTTCTGTTGCTCTTTAACACGCAAAATCTCGAATCTTACCCCCTCTTCCCTTTTTTGGGCGGAGTTATGACGCATATCGTAAACGTTATGCGCTCGCTAAAAATATAAATCTGATAAAGAGAAAGTCCCAGTATAACAAATATTTATTTATTAATATTCATCAAACTTCATATCACCTTTTTCTGCGGAAGTTTTATTAAAGGTCTCGTATATACTCTGTAATTTATGTAATGGTTCCACTTTTAGTTTTTCTTTAAAATGTTAATAAAGTAATCGTTAATACAAAAAATAATGAGTGTAATTAAATATAATATCGCGCTATTCCCACTATATAATTATATTTGAAAACCGCACATAAAAAAAAATAATTTAATATGAATTCCTTTTGTTACAGTATAAAACAGAATCAGTGAAAAGCTTGTACAGGTAAAATAAAACACTACGCTTTGAACAAAATAATTATAATTACAATTTAACAATATTAATTTAAATAGTTTTATTAGTTAATCTATTTTTTAATTGAGAACGTTAAATAAACCTCAGACTTCATTTTTCTCTATTTCGCCTGCTAAATTTTAATTTTAAAACTTAAGTTACGAAATTTTTAATTAAATAACATTTTTATAAAAGAAGCCGGAGGATTTTATGATTTTACCAAACAAATCTAAAGGAGGCCTATATTTTTAATTGCTAACCGTTCTCATACGTCTATTTTTTATGTATAACGTGATAATCCTGTTCCTTTAAATAATGCAATAAGAAAGTAGAAGTTTATTTTTTTAATTTCGGTGACTAAATTCCAAATCATTCTGCATTGTCACAGAAATCTAAATTTTTATTTGTATATATCGTTGATGTCAATTAATGAGTGAATTTCGTCTACTAAATTATCTCTTCTTTACCCTACCTCTAATTATCAGCCTCCAAATAATTTTATTACATTTAACTGCATATCTTTATTTGAATATTTGTGACGCCTATTCAACGTGACCAACAAACAACCAGTGAGTTTCTAATACGATGCATATGATTATGTAACCGCGTTAGAAGTTGCGCAGCAGTTTATCTTTTAAAGTCGTTTACAAATAAACAATAGGCGTATATTACGAATGAAATAGTTCCAGTTTTTTAACGCTTTAAGTAGGATTTTTATCGTTAATAAGAAAACTTATACCAAAAATTTAATGCATCTATATAATTAGTTAATTCCAGTAAAAAACAAAAGCACCTGTTACCCTGCATTATCAATACTTTATACGTCGAAAGGTAGTACTTTAAAATACTTTTATAATTTTATAAGTTTGATTATTTTAAGTTTAATTTAATAATTTTAACTGAAAAATTTCATGAAATTTACACGGTTAAAACAAACTTTTAACAGCGATTTGTATAACTTTTTGCAGTACAGGCACAGAAACTAAGGATTAAGAAAATTTAGATTATCAATAAGTGTATTTTTTAATGAAAAACCAAGATACCAGAATCGTTTTACGTGTAGTCATTTTCCCACATACGTTAAGAAAATAAAAATGGGGAAACGTAGTAGAAAATATTTAGCCGGCACAACATATCCCAGTAGCGGCAACATTGTGTGCCACGTACCTATGTTATAACGGGATGATTTAATTACTTTTTCCTGTGTAGTAGTTATTTTAAATGAATTTCGAGTATTTGTCGAAACTGCCACGGCGTCATTCTATTTTTTAATGAAAACACTTCCAATAAATCTAGTAATAAATTCAAAAAAAATGTTAACGTGAAAGTACGTCTATTCACTATTTACTCACAATATGTCAGCGTATGTATACTAAAATAGTGAAGTTTAATTTGGACATTCAGATACTTTATGTACTGAAATATTTATTCAGTGGTAACGGTAATTAGATTTTAAAAAATTAATAATTGATCCTACAGAAATTGGTAGATTGAATATAGTACGCTTGCTACTTTTAATCTGTAGATCTGGCGGTAGTATCACCAATAACTAAGTGAATGAAAGCATACAGGCATGAGATACAACCTTGGTTGCTTCTAGGTTTCATGGTATGGTAGTTCCAAGCATTAATAATTCATCATTTTACAGTAGATCAGAAGTCTCACTGAGAAGTATACGATAACGTTGCACACTACGCACGACCATTACAGCTGCAATTAAAACACCTTCATAATAATAACTAATAACATTCCATACGTGCTGTCATGATATACAAGCCGTAGAAGCAAGCCTTGACCTATATTAAAATGTTACGAGAGCTTCTTGCAACTAAGATAATAAATGTACATCTTTTTCATTTGATAAATGTTTAGTGTACATTTAAAACAAATTCATCATATTTATGATTCTTAAGTATACGAAAAATAAATAATTTATTGTTATGAAGTCAACCTAAACTTAATCAAATCGGTACTAATTTACACGATAAACACGGCTATTTTTTTATCAAAATTTCTTATTATACAGAAATTTTGTCCGATAAAAATCACTTATTCATGTTATCCGTTTTGATTAACTGCGAAAATACGAATATTTGGTGGCTCTTTTTTTGAAATTTTCGGATCAATTTTCAAGGTTTTCTTAAAGACATTATGTTTTGAATTGAAACTTTTGTATACTTAATAACATTGCTGGTTAAATTATCGGTAATATAATTGATTATCATCATTATTTTTCTGCAGCAGTGGGTTAAATTTAGCAATATATTAAATTTTAGGTTCTTGGTAAGAAACTAGGTTTTGTTAGTATCATTAAATTCTGGACTGTGCCGTCAAATAATTTTTAAAGAAAACACTTAAACGGTTTAATTTCACTGAAGCTAAGTATTAAACGGTTTGCGTTGGAATTTGTTAAAATATATTTATGATTTCTACATACTACTAAAACTTTTGAGTGGAGCCACATAGAAATACTGGAATAAGTATCGAGATACTCCTGAAAAATAGGGATTCTCAAAATTAGCGAACTCTGCTCTAAGTATAGAGAAATCAGTCTGAAGTGCACATGACTGATTACCAGTAAAAGCTTCACATTTTTTCTAATAGATTTCTTTCCGATGGAATTACATAATCTACTACTAGGCAAAGTGAATAGTAGACATAAAAGAGAGAATATGAAATTATCATTTTTATCTGAATTAAAGAGTTAAGTTAAAATGTGGTTTCAAGCTAATTAAAATTGTACATTTTTTAAATTTCTTTAGATAAGTTTAACCTTTCTTATGAACTGTCTTAAAAGTATTTCTCTACAATAACTGCTAATGCGCTATTATCTCCAGGTAACGTAAATAATGTGCGGACTAATAATACAGTTAAATAATAATGTAGAGAATTTGAATATATTCATCAATAAAATCGTCTTATCAGCTGTGTATATTAATGTTGTTTCGTCTTATCAGTTGTGTTAATAATATTATTAAATTGGATTTTAGAAATTGAATATGGGTTTTTATGTATATCAGGCACCTGAAGTAAGTCGTTTGATCCTCATAAACAAATACTGGATATAAACAACTTTAAATTTAGATTTCAACTTGTATTATTTTTATTCAATTTACCTTACATATATTTAATATTTTTTGGGTTTAATTCTGTTTACATTTTTACTAATGACAGGTTTGTTTAAAAATCCATTTTTAAGAAATAAAAAATAGTTTGCATACGCAACGGCCTCTTTTTCATTTTCTCTCTCACGGAGAAAGAAAAAATATACGATTGAGACATTTTTACATACGAGTGAGTATAAATGTATATGCATTTTTCTATATGTAATTATTGCACCTCAATGTGGGTGATTCCTTACTATTGTTTGTATTTAAAAGCGCCATTCAACTGTTTTTGCCTTGTAAAAAATTTAAACAGGAAAATAAAACTCATAACACAATAATTCGTTGCAGATTGCTTAAAGACATTCATCCAACAATCAATCCACTTCGACTACATAAACTTTTTCGAATGACTTAAGATTTTTTCTTGGAGTCAAATTATCAAATTAAATTTAAAATGCTTTTAGTACATTCCTGGCTGATTCAGGCGACTATAAAGCATTATAATTACTTTAGTAGCCAATAAAGTGTACATGTTGGCCAACATAAACAAAGAATGTCAATTGTATATTTTGCTGTTGATCTGTGCCTATGGATTTCCCGTGTTCTATTTTTGCTACAACCGAGCAAAACTTTCATTTTAATTAACTATTATCTGGTATTAAATGTATACAATAATAATAATTTAATAATAAACCAATTTATTATTAAATAAAAATTTAACAAATAATAATTATTGTTTTGTTAAATGTTTAGTATTATATAATTATTTCATAATAAGAATTATAAAATAGTTACAAATAAGGATAATATTATAATAATTATACTATTATTTATTTATTTTGGGCTCCGTTAACTAAACTACAGGTTTACCTCTAATTACTTCTATGTCCTCTACTTATAATCAAAAGTGAAAATGTTAAGCATGTGAAAAATGTCAACCCGAGCGACAGTTTATTAATTTTTAGAAATTTATAATGTTTTTTAAGTATTTAAAAAAATACTAATTGTAATACTATTCTTAATTTTATTATTTTTAAAAACAGGAGACGACTCCAATCTGAAAAGACATTCTTTTGACTGTAATTATGCATATTCAAAAATGAAAATAAAAATAATAAAATTAAGAAAAAAGAACACAATAACTCAGCTGGCTATGGTAATTCAGTAGGTCGTCACAATAGACGAGCAGGTTAACATCAGTCGCTTTTTAATACCAACTTTAAAACTGTTTCAACTTTTATAGAATGTTTGTCAAAAGGCCGAAAGCAATGACTGTTACAAGAAAAAGGTAAACAAATTAACAAATCTATATCATAATACCAGGTTTATAAAAAAATCTGATGTGGACACCGCATGACTTCCTTTGTACGCCTATTAAATTACATACACACATTTTTAAAAGTATATAAAATTTTATTTTACTAACAACTTCTGATGTTTTTATTATTATTTTTTTTATTGTTATTATTGAATTATTATTTATTGTAAAACATTTTTCGCAATCACAGGTTAATAATTATTAATAAATTAATATATTTAATTTAAAAAACAGTTAGAAAAAAAAGGAAATGAAGTCGAATTCGAACCGATGTAATTTTGATCTTGTAAGATCAAAATATTTCATTAATTAAAATTTTATTTGACTATAACTCTGGAAGCAATGAAAATAAGTACCACTTATCGCTGAAAAGCTCTTAATGAGGGCTTTTTACTGCAGTTAAGAAAAAGTTCAAAATTTATTTTGACTTTTTAGGACATTTTTGGTCAAGTCTTTTGCAATCGAAGGGTGCACAACAGTGTACCCAACACTATGTTACAACAGTCCTAAATCCAAACCAAAATTTCAACATCCAACGGCTAATCGTTTGTGAGTTATGCGAGACATACGTAGTACGTACAGACGTCACGCCGAAACTATTCAAAATGTATTCAGGGATGTTCAAAATGGATATTTCCGTTAAAATCTGAAAACTGAAATTTTTCACGGTCGCAATAGTTTCTTTACTTCGTACAAGGAAGTGAAAATGTCATCATTTACCTATTAACGTTACGATTATTTTAATACGACGATTATAATTATTAATTTTTTAATACGTTACGATTATTTTTAATAACGTTACGATATAACATCACGATTATTTTAATAACAATTCACTTCAATATATTATTTATCAATAAGATATTTATGAAGATTTTAAAACAAAAATAATTTCAAAAATAGTTCGGCTAAAAATATCTATAGGTCAGTTTAAATAATTAAAAAACAAAGCGGTAATTCAAAATGTTTTGTAGTAAAATAACTGCACTAAGGTATTGAAAATATTATTTGAATTTATTTCATTGTTCCCGCCTTAAGATATTAATGTTATAATTTTAAATGTTGTACTAGTAATTCCAAAATACTTTTTGTGTATTTTAATTTTGTAAGCTACGACAGTTTGTCAAACGATCTGCTTGTTATGTAAACCGTAATATAGTTAATTAGAAATTACTGAAAATACTTATCTAGGGATATGAAAAAAAGTTTTGAAATTAAAACTTAAACCCAAAGCGTCGCTCCTTACTGTGATGCTACGCTATCTCATTTGTAGCTAACAGAGGAAATGTTCATAAGAAAACCTTCAAATATTTTTAACTCATCTAAAAATGAGGAAGATGTACCGTAAATCCTGCACTGGAAGATTTACGTCAGTTGGCTGGGGAATCTTCCGTTAGTTACACATTTTTACGGGTCTAAGCCGGACTCGAACTCAAACTGATAACGTTTTGATTAAAATACCAACGCTCTACCGCAAGTAGATAACGACTCCTTGAAAACCTGTTATATGTAGAAGCTAGTTTGATCGACATAAAATTAATAATTATTTTTGTAATTTTTTTTAAATAGTGAGTTTAGTTCAGTTGATTTCCTTGAAAGTTCATAAGTAAAAATTATATAAATACTTATTTAATAACCCCTAGCAAGTCCTAAATCAGATATAACCAAATTGTATTATTTAATAAACATTATGTTTGATTAACGAAAAAAACATTCAAGTTTACATTCTAAATTTAGATAATTATTAGAAACACTTAATAACCGTTGAGTCATTTATAAATCTGGACTGTAGATGGGAAAGGAAGATTATAGAAATGAATAAACACATTCATTAGAAAAATTCAATCAACTTCATTCTGCACCGAAAGAGTACAGTTACTCCAGCAGTAGGAAATTCAATGACAAAATTATTAGGGATTGTTCATAAAAAAGCATGGATTTAAAGTCACGGTGCTCCTGAAACACTTTTGAACACAATGAAAGTTCTATATATATTACAGTATAAGGAGTCTACAATTTATTTTAAAAGTTAACTTCGTCAAAAAATAAAGGAAACGAGGTAAAATGTTATTAAACTAAAACTAGAAGTCAATATGTTAAATACATTTATTTAATTTTTGAAATTGTTTTATTGAAGTTGCTGAGTTATGAAAGCTCGCATGCAATAATAGAAAATAAAATCGTGATTTACTGATGAATATTAAATAAAACAATATAGAAGAATTTGATGTATAGTTTTTAATTTTTGCTACTTCCTTTTTTCTAGTTCTTATAAGGCTACTTTTCCTAAATTTTTCTGTTAGTACTCTTTTTTATTTTGAAGTATCTTGGTAGGAAACTCTTCTTATAGATTTCTTTTAATATTTTCTTGATAAATTCCCGATTTTGATATATGGATAAGACGTTTAGCAGAAAGAATTTGTTCCTCAGAAGATCGGAACTTCCTAAACCCACGTTGATATTCTCCTTTTTATTTTTTGTGGGGGAGGGATTCAATTTGATTCTTTTTATATTTTGATAATATGTTGCATGAAACGGGTAACAAGTATAATTCGCTATAGTTATTCACCTCTTATTTTGACTGACTCCTCAAAAACAAGTTGATTGGGATCTCCAGAACCCTTGCCATCACCAAATTAATGCGGGTGGATTTTCCAGGAATATTACGTTCTAGAGTAATTTTAGTTCCGAATGTTTTGACCATTGTGAAAAAAAATGGAAAATTACGGGAAATTTTATGGATGAAATAGCTATCACAAATAATAAGATTGGAATTATTAGTTCCAGATTTTCTTTAGTTCACCATTTCTCTTTCGAAATTCGGTTTTTCTGTCGGAAAACGTTTCTCCCAAACGTTTTGGGTCAAATATTTTTTCCGGTAATCGAAATCGATCCCCATTATTATTTTCTTTTAATGGTATTTTACAAAATTATGACGTCTCGAATTCAGATGTATTTGTGCGGTCTTTAGTACCAATAATATTCATTCAATATTTTCAAATATTTTACTTTACGAGAATCAAAAAAGACAGAATGGATCGTTATAAATAGACTTTCTGCGGGTTTTTAGCCGACTACAAAAAAGAGGGATGATATCTACTCGATTGTATTTAAAAATATATTTTTTAATGCATGTTACGCAATATCTCCGACGTTAGCAAACCGAATTCGAGTTTTTTTTTTTTTTTTTAATCGAAAGAGTATACTTTCGGAATGGTCCCATATAAATTTTGACCAAATCCGAAGATAATCTTAGTGCAATACCAAAAAATCAAACTGCTCGACACCCTTAGAAGCTGACTCCTCTCACCAGTACCGTGTTGGTTTGTTCCCTGTATGACTAGGATATTGATAAGAGTCTATATTATCGTTGTTTGGTCTCCGAGAAAATATTGATGACATTTCTTTCTCAATTTTTCTTCCTTAAACAATCATTCCTTTTTTTTCTTGACTACATTCCTCTAAACTTCGTACAAATATTAAACGTACATTTAATATTTATATAAAATGGTGAAAACTGTTTTATCTCTAACTGCAAAATTATAATATAAATATTTATATTATGCAATAATAAATTCCAATTTTTCAGTATTAAAAATAGTCATACAACAAGCTCCCAAATAAAATCACTCTGTATGAAGCGAATTAAATATTATAATTTTGCAATAAATAATATTCTATAGTTATAAAAACATTTTTTAACCGGGTACTACGAGTACCCGGTCCAAACGTCTACTCGCAATAATGAAACTTATAAATTGGGTAGATTAAGCAACCTCGTCATTTCTGTCAGAGCTTTCTCATCATGTTTTCTATATAATAACTTATTTGGGTCCAAATGAGACAAGGCGATGTCCTCTAAAGTTTTAACTCAATTAAGAGCGACATCAATCTGACCCTTGGCAAAATTTTTCTTCCCGTGATGTATCGCTGCCCTGTCAAGAGTTGTACTCTGCAATAAGCCTACCCATATTTTAATTATATAATAATATATATATAAGTAATATATATATAATAATATATAAGTAATATATATAAGTACTAGATACCACTTAAAATTGTGAAATAAAATTATTTATAAAAAATAAAAATAAAAACCAGCTTCACCAAACAATATTATTAAAAAGTTACAAATAATTATATTTTTATTTAATAACTAAAGTAAAAGTTTTTACAACAAATAACTATTTTTGATGTTGGTGCTTGCCAACACAAGTTAAGCAAAAAGTAACCTATGATCTGTATAATACAACTCCTACTTCAAACAACACAAAATTGGTAATAGAAGCTCTACTACAATAAAATTATGTCTATAAAAATATAATACAATAATAAAAATCATTTTTGGCACGCCGGAAGGCGGAGGTAGATTTCACCGGTGCTAAGAGGACAATGGTTGCATGTGAAAAAAAATTTCACATGTTTAGCATACGACAAGCCCTATCTTACAATTCCAGCAATATTTTGGTCAACCCTTGCCGTAAGGATTGCACATATCAGAAATTGTTTCAGACAAACGTTTTAGGTAATGTTTAGAGGACTAACGACCACTTTAAAAGGATTCGATGCTGTTCCTATTAAGGGAGGTATGATATTTTTTGTTTTCAAAACCCAATTTTTTCCACCCGTGGGTCAATGGTTGGTGATATCAAAAACCCTTACATACATAAGTTTTAGGCCCTTATTCAAAGAATAGTACAAAAATTTAACGAATTCGATATTTTATTTATTAAGAAAGTTTATAGCAATATTTTGTTTTTTTCTAAAAAGCCACCCCATCGTCCGATTTTGGCCATTAACAAACTCGACCGAGATTTTGGGTTAAGTTATTTTTAGGGAACAATTTGAAAATGACTGGCGAAAAATTATGGCAGTTATAGTGTCTACAAGAAAGTTAAGTATATATATATATACATATATAATATTTGGGCTGACGGTGGTTTTGGGGTCTGGGGGATATGAAACGCGTAGATATGTCGAAATTTTCCGGAAGTCGAATTACGGTATCCATTACAATACTTTCATATGAAATCTACCTAAAATGCAATATGCAAAAATACGATATACTCGTAAGAACACTTTATAGATGCTTTATATTATCACCAAGTAAGTAGGTATGCCTTAGCGAACTCTAGATGAGGTGTGATCGTGGGACGATCTCTCTTATATACTCTTGAGATCCCATTTTACATGTCGGAACCCGTTTAGCCGCCTAGCGGTCGGTTGAGGTACTAACTTTACGTAACTTAATATTTAATTTGTGTTGGCTGGCACCGACTTCAAAAATAGTTATTTGTTGTAAATATGTTTACTGTAGTTAATAAATATAAAATTATTTGTAACTTTTTAGTACTATTATTTATTGAAGTCGGTTTTTATTTTTATAAATTATTTTATTATTCGTTAGAAAACTAATACATAGATCATAGATGCTTATGATCAAACCCCTCCAACCACTTCATGTATACAAATTAAACGTCAAAATAAATTAATCTAATTCATACAATACTTACTAACTGCTTTGACTTAGTGTATAGAGTTTGTACAATTATTAATTTCATGTTATTAAAAAAGAACCTTTCGTTAGGAAGTTATATCAATTTATTTATTGTACAACAAAATTATAAATTTTATTATTAGCTATTAAACTTATATTTTGCTTTTCTGTTTCAGTTATGTTACTGCACGAAATAATGCTGAGTGACATAGGACTCAGCAACTTATCAGAAGATATAAGGAATAATGATATACCTTTTGTGTACGTTAAATCACAAATAGTCTTTTCACTCTTTTTTTTGTCCGAAGTCATTTTGGCCATAGAAATACTTTTAATTATAAATTATTAGTGTTGAATAATGAAACATTCAAAATTTTTCTAAATACAACAAATATTTGAGTATAAATTTAAGGTTAATAATTTGTAATGAAACAACCACTTAATTCTTAAAACTAGTACTAATATTTTTACAGCGTCTTTCAAGGATTAGGTGGTTATTTTATATATAAATATAAATACTAAATTTTAGTGATATTTTTAGCCAATGTTACCGATAAAATGAAATATTAATTAAACTCGATAATCCTTGTAATCCTAACAAACAACAATTGTAAATAAACAAAATGAAGTTAAAGATTTGCTGGTGATGCAATAAATCGCAAAATATCCCGGTACTTTTTTGTAAAACTGAAACCTGGGCCTCATTTTACAGCATATTTTGATCAAATAGGAAAATATTATAATCAACTAGGAAAATCCTTTAAAAAATTATAAAAACTTTCCAAACGGTAAACAGTCTTAGTGAACTCATTTAATAAAAAAATGTTTTAATTTTTTTCAACAGAACATTGTTGGGATTTTTAAGTTCTATTTTGAATTATTTGTTTCATTATTCGTCTTAATTAAACAACTTCTTTTTGCGTTACTGTTGAAATTAAAATATATCCTTAAAATCTTTTTTATTTAATTGGATGAATTATGTAGTTATGTTTTAACAACAATAATTATATTTTAATTATTAAATACTTAAAATAAGCACATTATTGATTTTTTGTTATTAGCCTGTCATCATTGTTAAAAAATAATATAAATTCATTAACTATTAAAAAAAAAAATCAACTGAATCAGAAACACACTGCTGTAGTTACTCGGTTACCAGTCCTTTAAAAAATCTTCTCTCCTAGCAGTGGTCGGTAAACATATGTTACCCTTAGAAAATCCAAATTAGCAACTTCCTCACAGTTTAACACTTTAGTTATTCCGCAATTAAAGGTAAATTTCTTAA
Source organism: Lycorma delicatula (assembly GCF_047948215.1). NCBI lineage: Eukaryota > Metazoa > Arthropoda > Insecta > Hemiptera > Fulgoridae > Lycorma > Lycorma delicatula. The sequence goes on along the minus strand of NC_134455.1, from coordinate 278,847,765 downwards.
GAACGATAAAGTGGGTATTCCATTTTATTGCATCAACAAAAACTGATACAATAACGTTTTTAACCTATCAAATTGTACATTATTCTTTTGCGTACATTATTGATTATTGTCATTACTACAACTCTAGGCTGTACATATTCATCAATCCTGCGTGGAAGAATATATTACAGGACCGATATTCTTTCTACCGATCTACCAGAGGATACCAGCAGCACATACAAAACCCCCGATACTTTGTGAAATTTAGGTAATTGGTAGTGTGGCAGAATAAGTAGTTGCTGTTGTCTAAAGCAAATTACGTATTTTCGTTACTGTATTACCATGGAAAGGGAGATAGTTTCTATAAATATGCTATCCTTTTATTAGTTGATTACATTGGTATATAACTTTTTCTTTCGCCAGATGATACTCCAGTATACTCATGTCAAACAAATAAGTAAAATTTAAGTAGGTTACTTAAGTAGGTTTTCAATTTCACCATTTTTATTTGTTTAAATTTTGTATTTTTCTGAGAGGTCTTAATGTACACACACTGCCATCGAGATAATATTCTTGTAATATCGATTCAAACAGTTGAATAAGCTTATTATTATTTTTAATTCTTCGCATTATTTAAACGTTTATAATTATTTGTTGTTTTTAATTGTGCCTTTCGTAGAGAGTAGATTTTATTATTGAATACAAATCACTTTTTTGCAGATAAATCTAAGACCTTTGCTGTAGTTTATTTTTGGTAACCGAGTTAATAATAATCTATTTAATTTTTGCCCTTTAAGAAAAATATTAATAAATTATACTGCATAATGAAAATATATAATTGAAATTATAATTTTCATAATATTATTATCCATGATTATGACTATTTTTTGGGTTATTTTCTCAATAAGAAGGACTCGCGGAAATATTAATATTAAAAAAATATTATTAAATTGTTATTATTATTAGAATTGTTATTTCTAGAAAAGTTAAGAATAATTCACCAACTTCTTTGAAAATTAAGCGTTAATGTAATACGCTTATTTTTTATGGAAATCTATAGCCGACTTAATTTGTCATACCTGAACAATTATTTTGCAGTTATTTATTTAAAATAATATGTATGAATGTATTAGTACCAGTGGGTAAAAGTGATGATCCTGAAAATTCAAGTCAATATGTAAATTATTGTTAGCCAGGAAATTTAGTCTAACGAATTTCGTAGAGTACGCTTATTTATATGACTCCTCAAAATAATTAAAAATAATAATTTTCGAAAATAATAAATTTTAAATAATAGTAATATAAACATCTCACTAATCGGTGTCAGTCGACTAGTTGTGGCGTGGCGTGCAGTTGGTAAGTAAATACGGCCATAAAATGGAGAAGCCTTTCATTCAGGCTGTCCCATGAAGGGATTCAACCGTGAGGGGCAGCGACGCTGTGGGGTGCCTGTGAGGGTTTCCTGTCATAGCTTTGTCTGCTTCTGGCAACAAACGGCATTATGAGAAGCGAATAGAGGAGAACACCATCATCAGTTCACAAGGGCCAACTGCTGTTGGTAGTCGGTACTGGTAGTTTACTATAGGCGTATCGTGTATTCATTGTGTGTTACTACAGATCGATGAAAGGAAACCAAATAAATAACAGAATCTCTTAAACTGTTCAATGTGTAGGAAACAAAATGGTAGCGTTAGTTTGAATATTTATCGGTTTATAATTCCGGCTGAAGAACAATTTTTAAACAACCATATCAATGAACAGTATTTTTGTCGAACACTTAATTTCTGTAGTTAAAATTAAAAACGGACTTACTAAATGCAATTGGAGAACCTGATGAAACAACAAAAAATATTAATACTTTTAAAAAAATGTGCGCAAAATGTGATAGTAATTACAGACCCGCGCGCGCAAACAAACCACCATACACACATTCGCTCATATACCACAGTGCAAAAACTACAGTAATAAAAAAAATATATATATTATAAAATAACAGCCAAATGTTAGACATAAATTTTGTATTCTTTTCAGAATATGATTTATATTTCGTTACTTAAATTATACATTTAACTCGAAGGATAAATTTATTTAATGATGAAATTTTGATGCGTATTTAAATAATCACTCCTTAAAAATGATGAAATATATATTATATAATAAAATGAAAAGCAACAGCTTACATGAATTTTCTGCATTGAACTACTTTGAAGAGAATTTGTTAGTAAGGCATCTATAAATAAAGTTTTAATGTACAGGCTAATATTTGGATAAATTATAAGACTACCTCATCTACTCATAATACGATTAAAATATGAAAGTCGCCACAGCCACATTTTATAACAATAAATAAGAAATACCAGCACATTAATATGGGAATAATATATTTACATTTAACAAAAATAATATTTAGAAAGGAAGTCTGTGGTATGGCAGCTTTGCTTTTCTGATTCTGGGCTTCGAATGAGATGAGCAAGTGGCTTCTTATTCCTTTTTGATTTATCTGTCCAGCTTTAAACCTCTAATTTTATCTTAATATTTATGATTTCTCATACCACCATTCCTTACTTCATTGTCCCGGGAGCTTTCTTTCTGCGATAGCGTTACTTCCTATACCTGGTGCGATTCTCTTTACATTATCTAATCTCTAATATCCTCTGTTAGTCAAAATGCTGTTTTCTGTCTTGTTCTACTTCCTGTTCCTTGATTTTTTCTTGATAGGAAAAATTTTATTCATCAGTTATACTGAGACAAGTGTTAATATTCTACACACGTTGCTGCGTGGATTCAAAGACACCATTCAACCTGAAATACAGTGTGAATGTAAGGGTACAGAGAATAACAATAAACGAAAACGATTAGGACCAGGAACATGACAAAATTGATGTAAAAGAAAATCGAGACATCGGTCAATTTATTTGTTTAATTGAAAGAAAACTAATTTATTTTTTAGTTCCTGGGAATTTGGGAAATAAAGTAAAAAGGAGAGAAGAAATATGAGAGGAAGAAGAGAGTAGAATTGGAGAATTACACTTTAAGATTCAGGCCGGAAAGAGGAATGTCGACGACGATAAGGAGACGTGAGGAGAAAGATCAAGTTTTCTTACCCTTTAATGAATGAAAAAGACAACCAAAAAAGGAGAAGACTTATAATATACCATCCGAGTGTTAAGATATTTTAATTTAATGACTAAATAAGTACAATGAATCATATCTAGCTTCCGACTTTTTACTTCGTATTTTCGTTACAAATATACTACTGACTCTGTCATTCTACCTAGACTTCAAAATAATAAAGTCAAATTTGTGCTATTCAATGATTTTTAACTATATCAGTAGATATCACACCCGTTAACTTCCTTAAACTATATCTTTTACGATCGTCTTGAGCTTTTTAAAAAAATGTTTAACAGAGATTCGGTTCTCCGGTGAATTGTTGTAAGAAGTCTAAAAAAAATATTGGTTGAGTTTGGATAAGGAATAGAACTTTCTTAACAATTACTACAAAATTTCCACAAATGGATAATGTACAAAAACTTAAGAATGAGCTTTTAATATGCATTTCAAATATACGTTTTGTGAAATATACATTTTCTTGTCTTCCAGTTATCATTCAGCAGTCAATTAAATCAGACAAAAAATCGTAGCTTTTCTTTCTGTACGTTAAAAATAAACGAAGTATCTTGCGTGTACCTTCTTTTATAGATTTTCTCAGCAAAGATTGATGGCTTTAATCATATGATTATAATCATTGATACGAATATAAACCATATGTCCAGTAAAGTATTAGCAATAAACAATCTATAATATATTACAGTACAAGAGATAAATACATTATTTAGGTATAGACTGATCGAAATAACTTATTTAGAGGGAAAAAATTTGTTACCTGGACTTTTATAAGTGGAAATGGTAAAGAAGCTTATAATAAACGTAAAAAAATAAATGCGTGAGCGGAGTTGGTGAAGGGTTGATTTGGGGGTTTGAAAAGGGGTGAAAAATAGTATTATTGCGATTTCCGGCGAAAGTTGACATCAGAAAAAGTATCCAATACAAAAGTTGTAGATCATGGAAAATTTTACAACTTTTGTAGAGGTCACATTTTAACATAACTTCAAAATTTCCGAAAAAAATGCAAAAGTCGTGTTTTACTTTTTTATTTTTTATTTCCGCAAAAATAATTTAATTTTAACAAAACTTGATGAAAGTACACCTTTCTTTGTCTTAAATAACCACAATTTTTTATAGATAAAAAAAATCAAGAAGTTTCTGAGATATTCATTTTTTTCCTGTCCAAAACACTTTTTAAAAAAAAATTCTACTTAGAAAAATCATCGTACCAAGTTTTACTGGTGCTCATTTTTTTTTTGACTTGTATGTTTTGGTAAAATAAAAAAAAATCTATAATCACAATTCAAAAATATGCTTATAAATGCAAAAAAAATTACTTTTGCAACTTTGAATTTTTCACTAATTGTTGATAATTTGTTTAAATATTTTACAAAAAAAATCAATAAGTGATTACACCATTCAATTGTATACAAAAGAAGCTGTGTTTCATTGTTTGACCTGAAAATTTATTTTCGTGCAGTGTTACTATAAACATTCAATTCGAATAAGCTTCAGAAAAATAAAAAAATATTTTTTTTTTAAATTTGTTTGTCGTAGAACCGATTAGTATAATTATTATTATTATTTTTTTTTAATTTTGATGAATTCGTAGATGTATAAGCGATTTTTTAATTAAATTATTTCAAATTCCGTTTTTTGGTTTCAAAATTTTTATATTTTTCAAAATTTTTAACAATGGATATTTACAATCAAATAGTACTAGACCAATCTTGGTCTTTTTGGCAAATCTTTAACTTGATCTTCATCGTCTAATCCTTAATTAGTCTGGGTTTTTTCCTATCTTCAAACGTTTCTTCGGTGTAACTAAATTCCTCGGGTAATTGATTTTCCGGGTTCAAGCAAAGACTTGGCTGCTCGATTTCATTTGAAATGTCTTCGGAATCACTAAAATCTTCCGAAATTTTTTAACGTTCAAAGAATTGTCTGAACCATGACATTTTGTTTATAAATCTCAATTGCAATGGTCATTTTTGTTACATTTTTATGCAAGTTTTTGAATTGTGATTATAGATTTTTTTTAATTTTACCAAAACGTATATGTCAAAACAGAAAAAAAAAGAGCACCGGCAGAACTCTGTACGATGATTTTTCTAAGTAGAATTTAGAAAAAAAAGAAGTGTTTCGGGCCGGGAAAAATGAATATCTGGGAAACTTCTTGATTTTTTTTTTCTAAAAAATAATTTGTGGTTATTTAAGATACAGAAAGATGTACTTTCACCAAGATTTGTTAAAATTAAATTATTTTTGCGAAATAAAAAATAAAAAAGAAAATAACGACTTTTTGCATTTTTCTCAGAAATTTTGAGGTTTTGTTAAAACATGCCCTCTACAAAAGTTGTAGATTTTTGCATGATCTACAACTACTTTTATATTGGATACTTTTTTTGACGTCAACTTTTGCCGGAAATCGCAATAATACCATTTCCTACCCCTTTTCAAACCCCCAAATCAACCCTCCACCATGTTCACGCGTTTATTTTTTTACGTTTATTATAAGCTCCTTTACCATTTTCATTTATAAAAGTTCAGGTAACAATTTGTTTTTCTCTAAGTGTAATTTGGTCAGACTAGTAAGTCTAAAGCTCCAGGTCTTTATTTTAAATAAATTAATTTATGTTATTCAAAATATTTTTAATTAACACTAGTAAACGTATACAAATACTAAAGAGATTAAAATGTATTTTTGCAAGTTTCACGGCTCTTCAAAAAACAATTATTTCCGGTCAATATACACATTTTTAAAGTTTCTAAATAATTCTATTGGCATTCATAATAATGTGAAGTTAATATATTGCTTATATTTTACTAGATATTTAAATTATCCAACTGTATAATTCTTAAAAATGTATAATAATTATTTTACGGTAATTAAACGTGGAACTGCCACATTTTCGATTTGTACTTTAAGAATGAGTACAGAATTTTAATTCGATAGAGCATAACGAAGTAACATTAGCAAAGCGTTACTAATCTATTGATTATAGGTAAAAATCCATTTAGAGCGATTAAAATTTGTAACCGAACTGATGGCTCTCCAATACCCCAAACTCTAATAGTTTGCAATAGTCGTCTTCATTTATAAAGATTTGTGAAGTTACAAAGTCCTTTCTCCTGTGAAATAAGATGTTTCTCTTAAATATCGTTAATTAATTACGTAGTAGATTTAAAATGATAATTACAAAATATAAATGCACTAAAGTCATTTTAAATTAACTAGAAAATATAATTAAATATAAATTTAAAATGATGCTATTCTAGTGACGTTCAATTTGAAAAAGGTCTATCTTATGGTTTTTGTAAAATTTAAAAATTTTATGACATTTTTAAAATGCTTTATCTTTTCCCTATTTTTTTATTTTTAAATGATATATATGTGTACGTCAAATATGTAAAAACATAAAAAGTATATCAAAAACATAATGAAAAAATGAATAAGGCTCATAAATTATTATTTTTTAAATAGTCAAGTAGCTTCCAACTTACGACTTGGAATAGATTCCAGCTAATTCAAAAATAAAAATTAAAATGTCAAACTAAAAAAAATCCGTCAAATTATTTGTCCATTGAATTTTAAATGGGTTCATTTATTCATCCTAAATGCATCAAACTCGAACACTTTTTTTTTAGCTGAGAAACCACAACGATCTGTAAAATAAACTTATGACATCGAGATTCAATAATCTACTAAAAATTCCGAGTATTCAACTCGAATATATTTGTTATAGAATAATCAACTACCAAATGCTAAACATGAATAAAATTACTTTTTTGTAATGTGTTTAACGTAATTCTGAAGTATCTATCTCATTTCTAATAAACGAAGAGCTTTTTCTTTATCTTTTTGTCCCTAGAATCACCGATACCATTTTAGTTTTTCTAGTTATTTATGTATTGAGAACATATTTGAAGATGGTAATAATATACTTATTTTCATCATTTTGCAATGATATTATCGTAACTTTGTATTGCATTAAAGCTGGTTATAAATAGGATTCAACAGTAGAATTTTTTGTATTGAATTTAAATTTTATTTGTTATCTGTAACTGCTAAAACTGTACTTAATTTGGCACGATGGTGTTTACCATCGCTATTAAAGTTGTGTTTCCAGTTATTTTACAGACAGTGTATCTAATTAAGAAAGTTTTGACAATTCAGAGGCAATAGAAAAAGTAAACTGACAAATGTGCTTCTAAAAGATGTCTTGGCAGGATATACGTGACGGTGAAGGGAGGTGACCGTTCCTACCAATATATCTATCGGATGCGGTGAATTCCTTTTTTAAAAACTTTTAAAAGGAGGTAGGTAGGTAGCTAACAGAGCTGCGGCAATCCAAACAGAAGAGTATAAGAACACGCCTCACCCCGGGGAATTTCATCACTGCCGCTTGCTCGGTGTGGGTTTGCAGTGCGAGACAGTGGCAACAGAATGTGTTATCCGTATACAACCACTTTTGGGTAAAGAAGGTTTCATTCTGACATATGCGGTTCACTAGGGATCGTTATTAACCGTGAATTTTGTCGGCCTCTCCTGAGCAAAAAATAGTTTTTTAGAAAAACTACACTGGCACCCATACATTTTTAAGGAAACATAGACCACCTCATGGACGAATCTTTTAATGTTGAATATTTTGAAGGATTGTGGTTAAGGGACGGATGCTATTTTATGCCAACAAAATTAAACCATACCCCTTGTGTATACAACTTCGCGTATTTTCAGTTCTTTGGTTAATACTATTACGTATTGCTGCGTTGTAAAATGTACTGTAAATTTTAACGTGATAGAAAAAATACATTGTTTTTTTTAGTCTTCACGTTTCTTTTATTTTGTAGTCATTTTACTAAAAATAAAATTTGCAATTTTTATAACAGAAAAGATCTTTTAGTATTATTTTTTTGGTAACCTTACCGTAATTTCCGTCAAGAGATTCATCGGTGTACTATTACGTCGAAAAACCCTTTGTCTTACATATGACCAATCGCCAACGAAGCGAATATTGAGGGAAAGATGACTGACGTATTTATATAACCTATCACTTTATACTCGCTTGAAATTATACGTATGATGATAGTACACCCATCGAAAGATCGCTAAAAAATTACAACAGAGATGTAAATACTCTTCTTTCATAATCGATTAATTTTAACTTATTTTATAAATAAAAATTGCAGTGGTATTTATTAATCAAGAAAGTAAAGTTCGTTTTTGCTCGTGTAATGTTTAAATTAAGAAGAATAAATAAGTTAGATACAGCTATATCATTCATGAGTATAGTATGAGAACCGGGCATCCATTTTTATTTCTCGATTAAACTTTCTGAAGTAGTTAAAAATTATTGTAAATGGTCGTAGGTTTAAATGTATTTCCTACGAGGGTGCACTAGTTCAGTTAAAAAAAATTAACAATATACCTTTTTGGAAAAAATATAGTCAATTTTTTTTTAAACGGTTAGTTGTTTATACAAATTGGCCGTAGAAGATTTTTAATTTTCTAAATTACTATAAGAAATACTGTTCAAAGTACCGTAATATTAATTTAAGAACTTGTATTGTTTATCGCTAATAATTGGGTAGGTAAGCGAGTTTCAAAGTAGAAATAGTGATGAGGTGGATGATGTGTTAGTTAAAACGCGTACTAATTTTCGGATGAAAGCTGTTATAAATGAAGCATTACTGACGAGTGCTCGGTTTGTCTGGCAGCACTCAGGTGGAGCGATTAGTGAAGACAAAATGTGGAGTAATATTATTTTTAGTAGAGGTTTGTTAACCTTGAGTAGTTTCATCCTCACTGTGTATGTGTACAAACGAGATGGCGTTGGTGTGTGCATTGTGTGGTGCGCTGTGCTGCTGTGTGATTGCTGTAGATCGCCAGTTTGTCACCAGCCTGACAGAGTTGGCAACAGTGCCAGCTATAACCGATATTGTGGCCGAGATGTGGAGGGGATAGGAGGGATGAGTATAGTCCCTCCCTTTCGACGTCGCCCCCTCCACCCGCCGTCTAAAGCCAGACTAGAGACAGACTTACCTTCACTGTTGAACGCGCGCGCGTCACGTTCACGTGCTGGTGCTGCTCGTAACGGAGAAACGCGTTGTTCCTTGCGCTGGACGTAATCCATCACCATGCTTCCTATCACTGCGGACATTCTTCACAGGACAGTTTTGTGTCAACTCCTGTAAAAGTGATAAACTACTACTATTAATGTGTGCGCTCCAATGCTGGGTTACACGGCCTACAGGTAGTTTTCTTGTCTGATTTTTTTGCCATTAGATTATAGGAAAGTCGTAGGGTAGGGTTATGATAAAATTTAGTGCTAGTAAAATATTATTATATTAATTATTAAATTGCTGTATTATGATATTATTCTATTTTTTAACTTATTCATTCAAATTTTTTAACGGTTCGGTCATAACCTCTCGATGTGCTTCGTGACAAAAAATAAATGTGTTTGAAAATTAGCGCGTCTTGATAAGATATGTCGTGTATTTAGTAGTACTATTTCAATTGTGTTTATTTACTCGCGGGCACGTGTTGTGACACAATTAATGTGACCTCTTTGCAAAGTGCAGGCAGGCGATCCGATGCAGCGTTCAAGGCAGAAGGCTTGTGTAACACATGCTTGCTGGGACGGCTAGTTGTTAGTGCGGCTCAGACCCGCCAGGCGGCAGCATCGCTCGTAGGCTCTGTGATCCGCTTCTCATTGAGTTAATCAAACTACAGTAAGTTGTAGGTTCGCGTGGACCGGTTTTTTCTTGCATTCGGTCGAGTTCTGTAACTGGTGCTGTTTTTTTTTTCTCTCTCTTTTTCTTATTATTACAAAAAAAAACCGAATCGTGATTCGCGATATTTGTTTGCTCGCTAAGGTTTGATATTCGCGATACAAATTATTTCTTACATGTGGTCTGTGACTATTTAAAAAATTAAACGAATGATAATTATAAAATTACTTTTAATAAATTTTAATATGTTATTTTTTAGAGCAATTTTTTTTTTAAACGAAATTTGTAACTTAAATTATAAGCAAATCGCAACAACAAAAAAATATATATAAATAGTATATAATATTATTAGGTTAATTGTGTTAAATAAAAAACGGAAGTGTTGCTGTGTTGAAGTGAAATAAAATGAGTGTTCGAAAAATATCGACAATTTACACCTAGCCCACACTAAAAATGGAATTTGATAATAACAATATGGGTTATTTGGATTTAAGTCTAGACTGGTAAGCATTTAATCATGGATAGTAACATAAATAGTTAACCAAAGATTCTTAAATTTGATGGATTTTTGAATTCTAAGTAAATCTAAAAATGAAATTAAATTTAGTTATTGAGTTTATTTGCATTTAAATTACAAACTATTTCTAAAAATTGTAATTGATAATTTATTTCGGCTATTGTTTTTGTAAAAAATGTTTTACCATTATAATATTAAAAATTTTTAAGCTTTTTCCCACAAAACAAAATAAATTAACAGCAAATTTAGAATTTACAAATTTAATTCTTGTAAAAAGAATTACGATTGAATATCTGACGCTTGTGTATATTTTCAAATTTAGTTAATTTTTCATTTCAGTTTAGTTTTTGTTTTAATTCCGCATCAAAATAAAGTTAATATTTATTACATTTACTTCTATGCCTATAATAAAACTGAACGTTATTTTTCTTATTCAAATTTAAATGACTGATATATGGAAACCTGATGATTCCCTATAAATTCAATTTGTACCTATCGATGAGAAGATAGAATTAAAAAAAAATTGATGTTTAATATTTCATAAATTTTGATTATGATAATTTCTGTTGTGTTGATTCCACCGAATACTGTACTTAATTGTTATCACCGTTATTAACAAAATAAAATTTCAAAACGGTTAACGTAGTGTAAAATTATATGAATATAATACTTATAAATGGTGTCCTTAACGATGTGAGAAAAAATTACTTTTTTTAAATCGTGTTTGTATAAATAGATATCAGTAGTGATCACATCGGCTTTAGTGATCATTTTCATCACACTTTTTTCTGGATTCTCTGCTGGATTGGATTATTATTTAATTTAAAAAAAAAATGGTATTATAAAATTAATTCAAATAAATTTTTTTGACTACAGGGAAGTTCAATATTATTTATTTTTTTTGTGGGTGATGTTTTAAAATTATAACTTGGCCAGACATTTATTTCATAGTTGACAGCCGAATGGCAACTTCCTGCGAGCGATTTCGTCACTTCTCATTTGCTAGTGATTGATGGTTGTAGTGATAGACTGTCGTACACTTGTTTAATTTGGAATATTAAAATTAATACTTCTAAGAATTCTGTGGTTTATTATTACTTTCTACTAGTCGGGGAGAAAGAATTTTTATTTTTATAAAAGTAGGAGAAAATATGTTAACTTAGAGGGAGGAAGGATGAACGTGTACAGTTGGCAATGTTGCCAACGTGTGTGTATAGTACGTATTGGTATATAAATACACTGTTTATGTTTATATTGAATGTCGGTGTAGTTACTGAAAATGGATTACGACTATATTCCCTATATGTTTATGTTTCTTTGTTTAACCGCTTGATAGCGCTACTATACGGTCAGGATCTTGATTTTAGTATACTATCGTTCGTGAAGATATCACGTTAATTTACTGGCCCTTTTCCAAGTAAATAGGCTGGATTACCGTTGTCATGATGCGGTGTAGAAATCGATTACTTACTTCCTGTCTTTCTTTTTATATTATTCGTTCGTACATTTTAATGTTTTGCCTATTTTTTTTTATAAAGTGAATAATTTTTTTCTGTATCACTTATGATGATACTCTCTTATTGTTTAATTGGAAGGTTTAACTTACAAATAACCCATAAATCGTCCTAGGGTTAAATAAATTATGTAATTAACCAGTAACGATTTATATTTTCTTAATTTGTAGTGAAGGTTAAACTCGTATAGAAAAAAGATAATGGCCATTAAAAAATATATCATTGATGCCAACGTATTAAATCAAACTATTTTAAAACCCTTAAAGATTGTTGATTAAATACTTTGTTTAAGTCGAATCAGATTTAAATATGTTAGTTTGCTATTTCGAAATAATATCATAGAATTCTTTGAAAGTAATTTTTATTTTAACTTAAATATCTCCAAAGTTAATTTGTTTTTTAAAAATTTATTTATGATTAAATGTTAATAATAATTAATAGCTACTGTTTCTTTTGTCTGAAAATTAAATCAATAGACCAGAACTTGTACCTGAAACTTTTATTTTAAACAATAGTTACTTTGATTATTGCCTTAATTACAGTTTGCTTTTATTTCGTGGTAACTCCACTTACTGATCTCAGTGTTAAAGTTATGAAAAATTAGTTATTTTTACCTTAGAGGATTTGAATGATTTATTTACATATACAATTCTATATAGTCGTTTATTTCTTACTTCTACTGTACTTCTTACTGTTGATGCATTTGTGAGCATTTTAAAATTTATTACGTTTATTTTTAATTCATTAGTTGATCTTGTTCCATTTTTAGATTAATTTTAAATTTGTGAAAGAAGCAATTCACATTTCTGTCCTGGAAACTACCAAAAATTATTGAAAAAGATTAATATTCTTATTTAAGTGTGAAGGTAAACACTACCCGACGATTAAAATTTGAAGATATTTATTAGTAGTATTTTCAAACATTAGAAATGAAATCAGTAATCGTTGCGAACTTACCTCAAAGGCCATGCAAAATATCATTTTATGGTGATTTTTTTTCTACGTTAGTTTACGTAAAATTAATATTAAAAAACTTAATATAACTTACAATGACATTTTTATTCTGATTAGAAATATTTTATTGTTTAAAAATGTTATTTAGTTCGTTATTTATTCGTCAAAGGCTTAACGTTAAAATTTGTTTACTAAAAATAATAAGAAAAAGTGAAATAATAGTTGATTTTTCTAAATTCTTTTTTGGCATTGCTTTTAAATCAGGACTATATTTTTATTTTACTCGTTAGCGTAGTTGTAATATGATTTCACTTGTAAATAAACTGTTAGGTTAGATAAATGTTCTTTTCTTGTATTTGTTTATTTCGTGTGAAAACGTTTGTAAAACTTTTTTGTATATGTATAGAGTGATGATCGTAGCTGTTAGTTCGTGTAGATGTTATGAATTTCGATATATTGTTTATTTATTCATTAAATTAACTGGAAAAGTCTTACGGAAATTGGTAACGAGTCGGTATTTTCAATATTTTGTTGACGTAGTTTATACGAGAGCAGAAACTCAAATTACTATCTGCTTTGTATTTTGCTCTAGAGAGAAAAATCAACCCATAAGATCCTACTTATTCATTTGTGTTGACAATGTTAACTTGAAATATTTAATTGCAGTGCTTATTCCTTGGAGAATTCAAATGAAAGTCATATTAGCTCGTGTTATAATTTCTAATGCATTATTTTTATGTTAATAAAACGTAGTGGATCTGAAAAAAAGTGTATGTTTATTTCTTTTCAATGTCGTTCATTAGCATTGTCATCTTATGCATTTACGTGTTGGTAAATGTGTACAGTACTTAAGAATTTTAAGTATAGATTGTTGCTGCTGTTTCGCATTGAAAAAATAACAACGCAATCAGACCTTCGTCATTTTATTATTTTCAAGGACACCAATTATTATTTATTTATATTAAAACATTGAAGCTAGCTAGTGCAAATAAATATTCTACTTTTATTATGTTTTTAGTACTCTTTTATTGTATATTAATATATATATATATATATATATATATATATATATCTAATATAATTATGATTTACTCTCTTTACCTGACACTTCGTGACATTTTAATTTATAAATATGACTTACAAAAAAATAATCGGAATATTACTTATAAGTGTGATCTTGTTTAATTGTTTGTTGGATGTTTTTGTTGCATGATATTCAACTCCGATTTGCCTGTTTTATGTAAAAGTTAAACTTTTTTTTTTTAATTTTTGTTTGAGTTCTAGAAAATATTAGGAAATAAAATGTTGAAGCAAGAATACATTGTAATGATAATCTAAATTGTCTCCATGTTAGCATTAATGTCTAATAATTTCTTCACTGCCTTTTAATATTGTTATTGGACGTGTGAATTTTTGTAGATTTCCTTGGATGAGTAACAAATATGTAATGTTTAATTAAAGTTTTTTACTTAAATATTATATCGGTTGTATTTATTTTTCATTCTTACTTTATTAATTTTTTCGGTGGACTGAATTTTTATTGTTAAAATCCTTTTTGCATCTTTTTTAGTAGTCTTTGACTGTTATTCTGTGTAGGTGTATGATATATGCGTGCGTAGCTCTAAAATATCATACGGATGAGTTACCACTTGCGTAATTTAGTTGTGACCTTGTTTGTTTATTGCTTATTACTCTGACACTGGAATCCATTGAAATATCTTACAAAACATCAGTAAAGTGGAATTATTTTTAGCTTTACAATTCTATTAAAAATAGGTTTTTCTTATTATTCTTCATTGGCATTAACTTACTAATTAATTATTGTGTGTCATTTACGGGTCACAATAAATCACTAATATAATTATTTATTTTGTAGGTTTGTAATTTGACGATCACATATGATTTTTATGTACGTGCGTGCTATCGTCCCAAAGATAACCTGTGTATCTTTATATTCGTAAAATTTAGTATTTTAAAAATTTGCAAAATATAGTATGATTTATTTTATGTACGACTTTAAAGGACGTATACCTTCTGTAACACACGTTTTAAGCGAATAAATTGATAGATACTAAGCTTTACTTGAAGCAATCTTAATATAAAAATTTTATGAATTAATAGTAAGAGTTACGTGGTTCTGAGGCCGGATTTTGTCTTTCTTTGTATGTTGTATTCAAAGTATTTAATATTTCCTTCATTAAATCATAAAAAAAACCATTAGTCTTTTGGCTGATAGAATACAGCCAGTGCTGGAATCTGCTAGCCAAACCGGAGATTATGCAGTCTATAAATTTTTCCTTAACGTGACCAATTTCTGAAATGACTAGATTTAGTCTTATAATATGTCGGCTAAAATCATTAAACAGTCAGGTAATTCGCCGTCTTATATCATTAAATTTAAAAACGATTCATTAAAACATTCAGCAAACTTTAAAATCTTATTTCTTAACGAGGAGTCACGTAATCTTAATATTTATCAGGAAATTGGAATTGGAAAGCTATTGTTTAATCTATAATAACATTTCTGTAATGTTTTTTTAATCCATGATTCTTGGGTAATATTTATCTATCTATAACTAATTTTATATTTAATATATTTTTTTCGAACATTAGTGCCACAGTATCAGATCAGATAAATTATTTTTAAAAATAAATATATTACATTCACCAAATAAAGTTCAAATAAAAGGTAGGAACACTCACCCTAACTGTAGCGCTTTGGGAGCGTTACAAAATAATCAGCAATCAAATTTTACAGATTACACACACAAAGTAAATTAAAATAAAGTTAAAAATGTTAAATGAATTTCATTTGTACGTACATACTTCTGTCACAGTTAAAACTTGTAATTCTCTATGGTAGGGGATATCTCTACCATAGTAAGATAATCAGCGATTATCTTACTATGATGGATATAAGAGGTTTTAACTGTGATACAAGTATATACATACTTTGCTTTCTGTTTTGCCTCCGGAACCACCGTAAGGTATTACTTCAGAGGATGAATGAGGATGATATGCGTAAACGTAAATGAAGTGTAGTCTTGTACAGTCTCAGGTCGTTCATTTCTAACTCACCGGGTTGGTCTAGTGGTGAACACGTCTTCCCAAATCAGCTGATTTGGAAGTCGAGAGTTCCAGCGTTCAAGTTCTAGAAAAGTCAGTTACTCTTACACGGATTTGAATAATAGATCGTGGATACCGGTGTTCTTTGGTGGTTGGGTTTCAATTAACCACACATCTCAGGAATGGTCAAACTGAGACTGTACAAGACTACACTTATACATATCATCCTCATTCATCCTCTAAAGTATTATCTGAAAGGTAATTACCGGAGGCTAAACAGGAAAAAGAAAGGTCTTCCATTCCTGAGATGTATGGTTAATTGAAATACAACCACCAAAGAACACCGGTATCCACGATCTAGTACTCTAATCCATATAAAAGTAACTGCCATTAAGTGGATTTGAACATTAGAACTGTGGACTTAGATACATAGATACATAGATACTACTTAAATACATAGATACTAATGAAATTTATTTTAAAATTTTAACGTTATTTTAATTTACATTAATGATGTGCAGTTTGTAAAATTTGACTGCTGATGTTGGAGTAACACTCCGAAAGCGCTACAGTTAGGTGAGTATTCTTACCTTTTATTTGAACTGAATCTTGTGGATACAATATTTCTGTTTTAAAAATAATATGTATGTATGTGTGTCTGAAAGTTAAACCGTGTTTATGATATATATGTATTTAATTTCTAATTTAGTCAGTCGTGTAGCGGTTACTTTTTTTTGGACCACAACTTATATAGATTTTAGTGAGCTAGCCTCCAGGTGTTTTACCGAGGAAACCGCAAATAAACCATATGTGTTGTGTGAGAGGAGGACATACACATGGCCCGTAGTGCACATGACGGGAATGGTGCAGTAGGAGGAGCTAGAAGGGTATGCGGAAGTAAGGGTGAAAGGAATCGTTCTCTGGCAGGAACTGTATAGTTTTACGTGCTTGTTGTAATGTTGTTGGAAGGGGTATATAGGAGAGAACCAGTTATATTCTTCGTGGATAGGGGATGGCTTTGTCAACATAACTACATAAGCCTCAGTTTAAGAACGTATATTTAACTTTATTAAAGAGAACAAATTGAAAAACTATCACTTATAAGATAGCTTACCTGATAAATATTGAATGACTTTAATAAGAATCTATATTTGATGGATAAAAACTTTTGGATTTCTTAAATCATTTAATTTATATCCATATACTCATATTTTATTAATTCCTATTCCTTTTAAGCGGTGTGTGAACGTTTTCCATTAATAGTAGGTTTTTAATTAAACTAATTCTAATGCATTACATACATGTTACAAGCGCAAACGTTTAAATATGCTTGTATATATATATATATATATATATATATAATGAATATCATGGTAGGGAAACAGGTGCTGAACCTGAAACCACCTGATTTAGTCGTATGAACTGACCATCTTATCAATTTGGGGTATCGGAATTGAGCAGTAACTACAGTTTATTCATATTTCATCAGTTTTTTATTAATAAGACATAAATCATAGAATATAATTATCAGTGATATAATAAGTTGACAAGTAAATGTTTTTTTTGTTACTGTTTTAAAAGTTTCCGGTTTTTTTTATGAAATTATAAGAAGGTAATAAATAAAGATTAAAAAATCAAATCTAAATAAAAAAAAAATTAAATGTGGATTATTCATATCTCACAATGCTGTGTTTAATTTATAGATTGAATACAATTTTTTTCCCTTTCGATTCTTTTTAGGTTGATGTTAAAACGTTGATTTTTCCTTGACTTCCGCATTTCACCCATTAAGCTTACTCCATATCGTGGTGTGTATCACATTCCCCACTTCCTCACTTTATCATTCTTTTATTACATTTTGATTCTTTATAATATATTTGAAATTAAAATTTATTTTTTGGGTAATCTCTGTGTTGGCGTTCTATTAAGGTGAATAATGTTCTTCCATCATATTTTTCATAAACTTTTAACTTAATATTGACCTCTATGTTTGCTTCTCTTTTAGGAGTTTTTTTTATGGTAATTTATAATTTTCGCTTTGATGTAAAATGTTGCTTGCGTTATCAGATTTCATGTTTTATAATCAGTTTCTTTATAATTGATTTAAACTGGTGCTTTCTTTTCTGTTTGTTGAGAAAAGTTGAGAGAAATTTGAATCGAGACGTTTTGCATTGTTGTCTATCAAGGTAAGTGATATTTTGTTTTTCACATTTACTTGTTGCCATCAATCTCTTGCTTGCTTGTTTTTACAAAAAGCAAGAATAATTGTTGGCATAATGCGTCTATGTATGTTATATGTATATACACACACACCAACCCACCCACACACACACACACCAACACACACACACACCAACACACACACACACACACACACACACCATTAATATTGGCACGCATTTTTGCACTTATATTTACTCTTATACGTATATACTAATACAACTAAAGGTATAGCCTAAATATACATTTAAAAAAAAAATATATATATTAAATAATATTAACAATTAAAAAAATTCACCTTACCAGCACATTGAGGTAAGCTTATCTCTCGGCTTACGTGAAAGCCATCATCAGGAATTAAAAAATATTACATTAAAGTCAAAAGTTAAAAAAAAAATTATGGGTTAAAATATACAAACAATCATGACCGTCCTCTATATGTTTTTTATCTTAATGTGCTGGTAAGGTGGATTTTATTAATTGTTAATATTTTTTAATTAATTAACATATCAGCGGTACCATGTTGGAAAAATTAATTTATCTATATATATATATATATATATATATAAAATTACTTGTTTCACAACAGAACTGAACGTGTTACTCGTACTATGCTAGTTTACAGTACCTGTCTTACTCACGGTGTGACACTCACTTCTGAAATAGAAGTGACACCAATTCTGAGTTGCGTGCTTTGAAAATAATGTTGTGATGTTAACTATTTAGCTAGTGTATACATGGTGGACGGAGTGATATTTTTGGGGATGAATTTCGGTAGGCTTAGCATGGTAGGCTCATATTGCCGGCTGCAACTGTTATGGATAGTCAGTGTTTTAATAGGCGTGGAAGAAGCAAAAAAATTCACCTTTCTAACGATACAATATCAAGGCGAATCGATGATATGGCTGCCGATGTTTGTGATGAGATAATTCAGAAAAAATTGAGTTCAAGTGAATTTTTTAGTTTTCAGTTTGACAAATCAACAGATGCGGCCAGAATTTCTCATTTCTTATGTTTTGTGAGATATGGACAGATCAATTAAAAAGCTGTTCTTTTTGCAAATCAATACTTGGTCATGCAACAGGACAATGTATTTTTGAAGTTTTTTTTATGAAGCTACTAAAAACTATAATTAAAACTATACAACTATATGTTGCTGTTGGCTTATTTAGCTGATGTATTTTCGAATTTAATCGAGTTGTATGTGAATTTACAAGGACGTGAAAATAATTTATTAATCTCAGGTAAAGTTCACGCCTTCATTAAGAAGCTGGATATCTGGATTATTCGCCTTCAAAGCAAAAATTTTGGTATGTTTCCAGTCATTTCCGAATATGTTGAAAAAAATTTGGATGTAGAAGACACTACTATTATTCACTACGGTTTGGATAGCATGAAGATGCATTTGCCTGACGTAAAAATTCAGTTGGTTGAGTTTTTCCTGGAAGATAAAAATGTTTTCTCGTACAGATGGGTACTGAATCCATATAGTGAAAACGTTGCAGCTGCTAAATTACCAGTTGAGATTCACGACCGGCTCATCGAAATGTCTGCCGATAAAACGTTACAACTGCAATTCACATCTGAAGATTTTTAGATACGTTTTTGGCTCGCTTGTCATTAAAATATTAATCCCATTGGCCATGTTTTACCTCTGTGTAAAGGGTTTTTCGTCTCTGGTTGCGTTAGGAACTTAATATAAACTTCTTTACGTACATAATATAATCGTCTTTTTGTCACTTGAAAACAATTTTCTTTTGTTTTTCTAACGTATATCCACGTATGGAGAGAAACGTAAATGAAAAACAAACGCAACCATCTCTTTATTTTATTTTCTTTACATGTGTTATTATAAATATAAGTAAAATGTTTATCATAAATTTTTTTCTCGTAAAAAGATTTCATTATCGTTTACTTGTAAAATTATAGGCTAAATTGCGATCCCCAGGTTGAGAAACGCTGCTCTAGATTGTCATTTTACCATGCAAATCTCTTTTTTTTAAAAGAGCAATCGAAAATGTCTCTTTTCCTCGGATTGGATTCTATTCTCATTTTTTCCAAATTAGTGAAACTCTGCTGTATGTTATTGCATTTTATTGATGTTTTAATTTCAGAATTTGCATGCTTAGTAGTGTATTTGAATTAAAATGATTTATATTTACGTTTTTACATTATGTAAGTAATTGTAGTAATACTGCATAAAAAGGTCTGTAATACTTTATTTTCTTGAGTGCGAGTTTCCCTTTGGATTTTCAAGTGAGAGTATTGCATCCCCCCTCCGGATTAAATTTTCTCATTTAAAAACATAGGTATAAATCCTCTTCCTAAATATGAACGTACACCTTAAACGGAACTTAAGTGTACCTTTAGGGTGAAACGACCCATGTAGAATTTATTACACATCGGCTACAACTGGATGTGATTAAATAACATTTTCATACATAATAGTTATCAACTATTGACAAATTAGATTCGTTTGATTTTTCTTAATATTTCATTTTTTACGTTATTTTGATGTTATTTTTAAAATGAATGAGACAGAGTATGGGAATTTTATGTGCACTCAATGCACTGTGATCTTTATAACTGTTAAACAAATTATGACGGTTGGATTATTAGGCGATAAGATCGTTTACTATTGAATGCTTGAAGGTGCTGTATCGCTGTTAAATGTATTCTTAGGACGTTGTGCCGATTTCATTCGATGTTGACGTCACGTAGTGGCCTTCTGCAAACATAACAATTGCGTAAATCCTATAATATGTGTATTTATTGAAGACGCTATCAATTTTGTTGCTATGCAGATTTTCTTTATTGCTATTAAAAATTAAATACGTAACAAATCGTATTCTTATATTTCGTTTCAACTAACGAAGTAAATTTTCACGAAACATTAGTCGTTTTTTTTTTGACAAACAATATCAGTGCGTTGTGTAATTTAAAATAGGAAATTTGTATATTTCTTATGTTGTAAAATAATCGATTTATCGAAAAAAAATTGTTTTTTTTTTAATTGGATAGAATACCGTGCAGCCAGCCAAAATCATTTATTGATTTTAACTCGATTTCTACATTAACTTCTTTTGTTACCTGTAATTAAGTAGCTCTTAATGATAGGTTAGATTTTTGTGGCGATCATTTTTAGCACGATTACATTACGTAACTGCGTAAATTAATTAAATTTATTTTAGAACAAAATGTTTAAAATTACGTTATTTATAGACGTGAATGATGGGTAATTATTTTATTTGTCACTAATAATTATTTTTATGATCAACTTTATTATTATTATAAGTGAAAGTATTTGTTTTAACTGTACAAATTCAGAACGTTCTAAATTCAATAAATATCTCGGGATTATAAAATTTTTAAATAAATTGTGGATATTGGCTAGGATAAGATAATATCGCATAGTGGGTGCTTGAATTAGGTATAACTTACTTATGATTAAATTTAATAATTGTAGGTATGAAAAACGTACAACTTACAAAAAACTCGTGCCGTCTGTGGGAAAGGAATTAAAAAAAAAAAAAACGTTTTTGTAAGTTTCTGTATATTTTATGTACTTTCGTAGATAAGGAGCACCAAAAAATATCGCATATGTATAAAACCGAAGAACTCTTTTTACAGAATTATTTTATATTAAAAATTCAAAATTTTAGTTTGAAGCGATCACCAGTATTCGGTCAATTTAAGGGAGTCATTGTAATTTCTCTAGCGGTCTAAAGCCTAAGGAATATTAAATAATTAATTAATTTTATAAATATATTAATTTATTTATTTTAGATGATAGTGTACTGTTAATCGATAACATGAGCATATATTTTCATTAAACAAAGATTAACTCATTAACGTACGATGGAAACTAGCGCGATAAGATTGTACTAACGATGTTAAGGAATCTTTTTATCTGTGTCATTGCCGTTTGTGGAGCTCGCAATCAACGCGAGTTTTTCTGCTCTAAGTCACACTTAACAAATGTTGCTATTGCCCCATCCCTATCTAATATAATACATACTCTCTTCTCAGCGGCCTCTTCAACAATACTTGATTAGCTTTCTCTATTCTTCAATATAGGCTAAACATAAGTTGTCAATTTGTTTCACTCTACTCTGGTTTAAATCCGGTAGGTGCTACATTAATGTTCTCATTTCACCACAGTTATTACACTGCACCGTACATTTATTTATTTATCATAATGCGGCTGAAAAATTTCTCTAACGTATTAGTTTCTGATAAGAGAAAGTTTCGTACGATATTGTCTTAATTCATAATCCCCGCCACTTAGAGTTCACTGGTGTTCATTGTATCTACCACATTGTCATGTTTAAATCTTTAAAAAAAAATTGTAATAGTATAACATCATACGAATACAATTCTTTTCTTTCGTGGGTATGAAAAATCGAAAATTGTATTTAGTGTATTTCACATTAACGCAATGCGATTTTATGTAATTATATACTATATAATATATACTACTATACTATTAATAATTGTAAGTAACTAGCTGCTTGCAGTGTATAAGTTAAAATACAGCATGATCTAAGAATTGTTTAAATAAATAACGTTATGCACACTAAAATATGTCATTTTGGTTAAAAATAAATTTATCTTTATTGTTTTTTCCTTTTTTTTAGACTACAAGATATTTTTATAAAAGGAAAGAACTTTGGATTATGCTACCCTATGTTAACTATATTAAAGGAAATTAATACATTTATCAGATCTATTGTTTTTACAGTCTGCTTGTGTTCATTCTAGGACATAGTATAGTTAAGCTGTTAAAAAAAAAAATCGCTGCATTGTAGGTAGTATGAGTGGATCACTCAATATCGGCTATCTACAAGTTTGCAAATTAAGTTAAAATTGAATGACAAGAGGATAGCAAAACGGGTAGAAATTTAGTATACGTTTATAAAATCAATTTTCTATCATCAAAATTGGCAATCGGGGTTTCTAATCGACTTAAAATCTTAAGAACATCGAGTAACCTTTTTATTTGTGTTTTATAAAATTTTACTATTATACTTTCCTATAATTATTTCAAAAAATAAATATTATGCATTTTATTTCTTCATTCTGATTGCAGAATTACACGCACTTTTCGACTGATCAGTACTTTTTACTTTAATGCTTGTGGTTACGTGTGTATAACTGAATAAATGATGTCCATCTTACAAAAATAACGGCTACGATATAAAAACTTTTAAACATCTTTTAAAATTTTATGTGCCTGTGATAACAGTGAAATAACAACACATGATTGAACTTGTTGAAATGGCACATATTTAGAAAAATTCCATTTATGTTCGTTCATGCACGTAGTTTTCACTTACTAAACGTCAATATCTACCTTTGTCTGGTGTTGAGGTACTTACCTTATTCTATGCTAATAAATATAATTTATATGCACCCTTGCTTCCGTTAAAAAATAATTATTCCGTTCGTTTATTGTCTTTATAACTTGATTCTAGTTTCTTTAATTTTTCTATAGTTATTTCGCGTTTTAAAGTAAAAAAAATTTCAACTAACGATCATTAAACTCTGCTGTTTATTGAACTTTGTTTGTTTTTTTTCTTAACCCTTGTTATATACTATATTTTTCTTGTTGAATAATTTTTTAGATAATTCTTCGTGAAAATTATGTTTTTTTTTCGCAATTAGGGGTTCCCTTGTAGATTAAAAAGGTTAGTATCGAGTTAATAGTAACAATTTTACCTTTTTTATTCTAATGTATTGCGTTCATATTTTCCATTCGTAGAACATTTTAATTGAGCTGATACCTGTAATTCCATATTTCTACACGGTTTCTTTCTGTATCTGATATATTTTGGGTAATGAATAGAATTTAGTTTAGGCCTTCTCTTCAATAACTTACTACAGTTTTCTTTAAAATTATTTTACTCACATTACTTTAATATCTCCGTAATCCTTGATTTTTATCAGATAATACTGTTATTACATTTTTTGTGCAGATAAAGACGATGATCAGGTAATAATTGAAATTACAAGAGTAGTAACAAAATACTAAACACGTGTATTAAATTTCACAAGAAATTTTATAATTTATGGCCTAATGCTTCAAAAAAGGAGGAATTATCAATTTTATAAACATGAAAATCTGATTAGCGGACGTTTGGTTCACACGGCAAAGTCCACTTACGCTGAGATCCGCAGATTCGCAGTAAGTCCAATGTTCTCTGTGTTGTTTGTGCATTTAATTAACGTCCACTGATATTTTAGTCCAGCCAAAAAGTTTTGGTTTAGACCAAAAATCTGAAGAAAAGGTGTCAGATGAATCAGTGGAATTTAGAGAAGCTTGATGAATAGGAGGTAAAGAAGATTTTTGAGGAGGACATCGGAAGAGGTCTGAGTAAAAAAGATAAGATAGAAAATGTAGAAGAATGGGGGAATGTTAAAAAGGAAATTCTTAAATCAGCAGAGCGAACGTAGGCGGAACAAAGAGAACCCACCGGGTTGGTCTAGTGGTGAATCCGCCTTCCTAAATCAGCTGATTTGGAAGTCGAGAGTTTCAGCGTTCAAGTCCTAGTAAAGTCAGTTATTTTTATACGGCTTTAAATACTAGATACCAGTGTTCTTTGGTGGTTGGGTTTCAATTAACCACACATTTCAGGAATGGTTGAACTGAGACTGTACAAGAATACACTTCATTTGCACTCATACATATCCTCATTCATCCTCTGAAGTAATATCTGAGCGGTAATTACCGGAGGGTAAACAGGAAAAAGAGAGAGGCGGAACAAAGAGAGCTGGTAGAAAACCTTGCATTCCATACGATATATTGCAGATGATGGATGAACGTAAAAAATATAAGAATATTAGTGATGAAGAAATACTATAAACAGGAAGCGCAAACTAGCGAAAGAAGAGTGGAAAGAAAAATGAACATTGGTAAAGTAGACGAAGCATACAGGAAAATTAAGGAAAGTTTTGTGGTACATAAATTGATATCTAATAACGTGATACAAAGATTGTACACCAATTTATAATCCGAAAGGAAAAGTCGATAGGTGGATGGAATATATTGAAGAGTTATACGGAGGAAATGAATTAGAAAATGGTGCTATAGAGAAAGAAGATAAAGTTGAAGAGGATGAAAGGGGAGAAACAATACTGATATCTGAATTTAAGAAAGCATTAAAAGATTTGAATAGCAGAAAGGCTCCTGGAATAGACGGAATACCTGTTGAATTACTGCGCAGTGCACGGTAAATGGACATTACCTGAAGAGGTAACGAAACTGGAAAGTGGACTAAATAAATTAATGGACATTGGACTTCCGATGGACCTTACCGGAAGTGAACTTTACAGTGTGGACCAAACGTCCTGTAAGCGAAAATCTCAGTAGTTTTGCATTTATTTCTTTATTTTTTTGACTACTTTGAATAAAAAATCAAATTAGAAAATATACACGTTTCTTTAACTTGGCTATTTCAAATTTCTAAAACTTCTTTGTTATTTATAGTCAAATTTCAAATTTTTTAGCTGTTTAAAAGTTATGCGACCTTCGTATCCTTGTTTCTCATGCTTTGCCGGCAATGATTCTTCTTACTTGAGTTGGCCACCGTTTTTTACTACTGTTATCCATGTCCCCGTAACTTTGTGAAGTTTTGTAGCATTCGCTGGGGTTTTCTTTGTGGTAAAGCTATGTTATTAAAAGCTATTTCCTATAGTCTGATCGTTGATTTGTTTTTAAACACACATCAATATTTATTAGTGTAAGCTATATTTTCTGTTTCTTGTGCCTTTAATACTACCCGTTATATTGGTCGTTGTATCTGTTTACACATTTATTAATTCGTGTAAGCGTACTCCCTTCAACGTACTTTGTAAGCGCCGTCTATATTTTTGAAAAATACTTTTATTCTAAACTACCGTCATCAAAACTGATTTGGGAGAAACTTATGGATTATATTTAAGAGCTTGACCGCTGACGTTCGAACCGATAACAATTAGTGTTCAACTGACTTAATATAATTTATTAAGTAGGCTACTTACTGATTTTACCTTACTTTCAAATCGAGTTAACTAGTTACTGTAGCTGATATTACTGTTCTGCATTTATTAATACTACGATATACTTTTCGTCTTCTCTTTTTATACTACACTAATCGCGTTATGTTATTGCTAATAAGCTTAAAGCTTGACTTGCTTCATAACAACGGCAAAAAATTGACGACAATCTTATTAAGTCTTCCTGTCACTTTCCTATTAACCTGCTCAATTTTACTTGATTGTTTAAATTTGTTTTCATAAAACTAGAAAAAATTATGCTACGTTGACTGAGTTTTAATTTAACTCGATTTTAGCCCCCTGTGAAACGCGCTTTAACGTATTGATTGTCAAATTACTAACCTTATTTTCTTATTTCTGTAATAGAGATGTGTCTATCGTAAATACCTATCTTTAATTGATACTGAAACACGTTTTCATTTCCAAAAATCAAATGTTTAACATAATGCTTGTTACTTCTGATTGCAATATAGAGTTTCTTACTTAGTTTATCAATACATTTTTTTTTTTTTTTTTATAAAAAAAAGAAGTAGCTATTATTTGAAAAAATTGCAACCGGAAAAACGTTAAACCAAAAACGCTCCAATTGGATGAGTCAGTTAAAAATCTTAATATTTGTTTTCTTCTAGTTTTTTAAAGATAAATTCCAGATTTGAATTAAAATTGATTTCGTTAACAGAAAAATAAATGTTAAATAATATAAGATCACCCAAAATTTTCACCATTATTACGAAGGTAGCTTCATAGTTACCGGCAACGATATACGACCGGTATGAGAGTGCTAAATTCAAAATTTTAATTATTTGTTGTTAAAGGACTATTAATTGACAGCAAATATCTTTAAAATATCATTTTTCAGTGACAGAAGTATTATTACTCAATTGATGATTGATTTTTTTTAATATAAATTTTTTTACTATTAAATGTCGCATATGCGAGAGCGTAGACTATTCATGCTATAGATTGTTGAATAAATGGGATGCTTTTAACCATATGTTTTAATCTACGTAGTTTATTGCACGCTATTCAAATATAAACAAAGGAACATGTGTTAAAATTCACCTGTCAAAATAATATAGAACATTCGTTTACGTAATAACGTGTCCTTTTATGTATTATTTATTTTGCCCTTGTTTGGAGAATTATTTCGTAGCACGGTAAATTATTATTTTTTTTTTTTAATTTCACTTAAATAGATTAAAAATGAAACCATCTAACCGGTACTAGTGGAGTTTGGTTAGTATTGTAAGTACAGGATAGACCCACTATAACGCGGCTTGATGTACCACGAATACGGAAATAACGCGGATTATAACCTGTCCCCCAAAAAATATCTGAATATCTGAAAAAAATAAAATGGGACGAAGAAACGCTAGTCACCCTACCATTGTATTCGATATCGGTGTAAAACCCACCAATACTTAAAGCTTACGCACTAAATTTTCACGAACAAATTAACAATTGAGAAGAATTCAGTGCTTCTAGCGGTTGGTTATCGCGATGGAAAATCCCTCATGCCATAGGTCAAGTAAATATAGAAGGAGAATCTCGTTCAGCAGATGCGACGGTAGCTGAACATTATTCATAAACAATATTACAATCGGTTATAGAAGAGAATAACTTCAGTGATGAACAGTTGTATAATTGTGATGAAAATGCTTTGAATTATAAACTATTGCCAACAAAAACATTAGATGCGAAGCGGGCACCAGATAAATCTGGTATGGCAATGAACAAAGAAAGGGGTAACTTTTCTTTTGTGTGCCAATATGTCAGGAAATCATAAATTGAAGCCGTTGCTCATCGGCAATTATGCCAGCCCACGTTGCTTCAAACACGTTAATATGAATTCATTACCGGTTACTTTTAAAAACAGTAAAAATGCTTGAGGTGTAATATTTTTTTTAAAGTGATTTAACGACGAATTTGTGCCTTGTGTTAACAATTATTTACGAGCTCGAAAATTGGAAGAAAAAGCATTATTACTTCTTGACAATTGCCCTGCTCATCCGCCTACTGACTTGCTGAAATCTAAAGATGGGAAAATAATCGCAATGTTTTTACCAAAGAGATCACCACATCTTTGATCCAGCCACCGAGGAGTTATTTGGGCATTTAAAGCTTATTACCGACGAGAGTTACTGACCGCTATCGTTAACTCAGAACTACAAGTAACAGAATTTCTAAAACTGTCATTAAAAATTGTTGCATACAGCACTGGAACAGCATGGAGTAAAGTAAATTTTATTACAATTAAAAATTGTTGATCGGTGTTGTCAAACAGTAAATCAGAACATTGATACAGGAATATTTCTACTGACGAACACGCACTGGAATTATCAAATTCACCCGGGCAAGAATTGTCTGTAAGTGATCTCAATGAGTGGTTCAAGAAGACAGTCAAACACCCGTTGTTCATTACATTACCGACGAAGAAATTGTAAACTCCGTTCTATAACCTAACGATAGTGTGTCGGAAGAAGAATGGGAAGGTGTTACAGAAGTCGCTGTTACGGAAAGGTCTACACCCTCAATAAAAGACGTTCTGAAAATAAAAATAGTGTAATAACATGAATGGAGCAACAAAGTGATAGTGATGATCGTCATTTATTACATATACAAAATGTAAAGTCATATATTATAAAGAAGAAATATACAACCGCGAAACAAAAAACAATAACTTCTTATTTTAAAAAAACAATTTACATTCAAAGAAAAATATCGTAACTTCCACACTTAACTTGTTTCCCTGTAAGTACACATTATACTGTATTGGCTGTTTCTATTAAACCATTATTGCTTGATTTTTGCTTATTTTTTTAATTGCTCCTCTTTGTGAATTAAAATTTACTTCTCGAAATAACGCGGGTAGGCTGTAACGCAAGTCCCCCGATAACCGCGTTATAGCGGGGTAACACTGTATTATTTGTTATTTAAAGCTCATAGTGTTATTTTCATTAGGGTCGATGACATGAATGAAGTACCAAGAGAAATATAAATGGAACTTATTCCTTGAATGCGATACCCAGTATAAACACTATGGTGGACAGCTGATTCGAGGTAATTGTGATCGCTAGTGCGATGCATGCAATTATACAAGGTGATTCTTTTATTTTAATATTTGTTATATAATTAACATGCATTATTCATTTGCATTTAAACATACCACGGTAGTTATTTCGTCTAGCGATTGCAGAACTGTAGGATGGATTTTGTATTCACAAAGAGTTTTAGGGTTTTAACGGTATCATAAACATGTATTTACATGGATATTAAGAGAACTTAATATTGTATAATTTATTAACTAAGAGAGCGTAACAAAATTATCGTAATTATTTTGATTGAGTAATTGGATAAAAGTTATATTAAAATTCTGATGTGGATACCACATGACTTCCTCGTACGCCTATTAAATTACATATATATTTTGCTGCACTTCAGTTAAACTTATTTCATTTCAAAGTGAGATACGATCCTCAATTCTTTAATAAAGTGATAAGTTACACAATTGCTGAAATATTAGTTTGTATTAACATCAAATATTTGTACAATTATTAATTCAACAATCTTACGTGAAATATTAGGAGAGAGTAAAAGTCCCTTTATTACTCGTATTACTAGATCAGCATTATTCGTATCTTCGTGAGTTACTGATTAACAATAGTTTCAGATTTCTGGTGTGTCGTATAAATAAAAGTTAATAATAATTAAACTATCCCGTTTAGTGAACTGCTGTATACTTTTTACAAATGTTAATATCGGCCTTACGGTGTAAAATATTCAGTTTTTATTATTAGATTGTTTTGTGATTAATCAAAAATTAAAAAGAAATAATCATACTGGAAAAATAAATATAACATGAAGAAATATATCCCCAAAAAAGAACAAGATGAATATAAAGAGAAAGAAAATGTTAAGAAGAAGAGACGAATAAAAATATTTAGAGATGGTGGTAAATATAAAAAGGAAGAAAATCTTAAAACCAAAGAAAGAATAAAAAGATGAAGCGAATATGTTAAATATAAAGAGGGAGAAATGTTAAAACGAAGTAAAGAATAAAAAAGGAAGAAAATGTTACAAACCAAAATAAGGTAAACAGGAAGAAAATGTTACAAACAAAGAAAGAATAAAAATATTAAGTGAAGATGATAAATATAAAGAAGAAGAAAATGTTAAAACCAAAGAAAGGATAAAAATATTAAGACAGGATGATGAATGTAAAGAGAGAGGAAATTTGAAAACTGGAGAACTTGTACACAAATTAAGATCAGAAGAATATCACCAGAGCGATTAAATAATTGGCAACAAAAAACAAATAAACGAAATGATGATCAACTCCGACTTTGGAAGAATATTGTCCGACAATATCAGAGGAATAATAAACTAAAAGATAAGAATTATTTGCAATTTATTAAAGATCGGGCATGAATGCCTCATTGTATATGTTGTTCTTGTGAGTGGTCTATTTTTCAGTTACTCTGTAGTGAACTTTAATGTAGATAAATTAAATAGAAATTCCAGAATAAATAAATAAAATTAAACAGAAATTAAACTAGAATATCCAAAAATTATAAGATTCTAAATTATAATTTTCAATTAATATTAAATAATCAAATGTTTTACCAAATCTATTACATATATACATTTTTAAAACTACATAAAATTTTATTTCATTAATAACTTCTGATTTTATATATATATATATATATATATATATATATATATATATATATATTTTGTTTTATTGTTATTGAATTATTATGTAACACTTTTTTTACAATCGCAGGTTAATAATAATTAATAAATCGATGTAGTTAAATAAAAAAAAAAATAAAAAAGGAGATATGTCTGATTCGAACCGATGTGCCTTCGCTTGTAAGATCCGCATATTTCATTAATTAAAATTTTATTTGGCTATAATTCTGAAACCAACGAAAATAAGTATCGCTTAAGATATATCTTTGAAAAGCTGTCAATGAGGGCTACTGCAGTTAAGAAAAATACCAAAATTCAAATTTCTTGGACTTTTGAGCTTTTCGTTCAGTCGATTGCAATCAAAAGGGAAGGTGCACAACTAGATGTTAAACAGTCGTATATCCAAAATTTGAACATCCTGCGGCTAATCGTCAACAGACATCACACTGAAACTAGTCAAAATGCATTCAGGGATGATCAAAATGGATATTTCCGTTGAAATCTGAAAACCGAAATTTTTCGCGATTATTTCCCGTTTATTACAGTAGATTCTCCATTAGTGTATATATTTTAAATGTTGATTACTAGGAGTTACCTTATTGTAATATCTATTTTTTTTCGCTAATTTGGAATTTAACTGGAAATTTTCAAACGGATTCACATTTTTATTTTATTAGTTAGTGTCGACTAGTTGTTCGTTTTTTATATTTGCCATTTAATTTCAAAAAGCTATCACTGCTCGAATTTTAGAGTTGATGGCAGTGAGTGGTAATATCTTTGTTACTTTAAAACTTTACAGTTAATCTAAATGATCGTCGATGATGTGGAATATAAGATTGACTACAAAAACTGATATCAGCAAACCGTTGACATTGAGTCCCGCAGTTGTACCAACTTGCACTAGACAAATTACTGAATAGTTATTTCCAAGAAAATCCTATCTTTATTAGTTTTGTCTTATTATCAATGCTGCTAGTTGATTTTATTTTCCGTATACCCTCTGTTTTTTCTGTTTAGCTCCGAAACCACCGTAAGATTTTACTTAAGAGTATGAATGAGGATGATATATTTGAATGTAAATGAAGTGTAGTCCTGAACAGTTTCAGATCGACCATTCCTGATATGTGTGGTTAATTGAAATCCAACCACCAAAGAATACCGGTATCCCCGATATGGTATTCAAATCCGTATCAAAAAAAAAAAAAAGCAAAAATTGCCTTTACTAGGATTTAAACCTTAAAACTCTCGACTTCGAAATCAGCTGATTTGCGATGACGAGTTAACCACATGTAATTGTGGTTTACTTATTAATCAACATAATTATTGTAATAATATTTAATGTAACTTTGTATATGATTTTCATAACATAATTTTTAACAATAAAGCTGTTTTCTGATATAAGCATACATTTTTAAATTATGTGAACGTTAAAAAAACATTTTGTGAAACCTTAGTTATACAAATATTTCTGTTATCTTTCAGTATATTTATACTTATCTATATTGTCATAGCTTGCCTTCTGTAATATATGCCTAAATTATTCGTAACTTTATGGCTATTGCTCATAACGATTCTCTAGACTGGTTTTTTTTTTAGCTATTTGTTTATTGAATAAATGTTTAGTTTTCTGTATTAATACATTAGGCACTAATATAATAAGAAATTATTGTTATTACTATTATTGTTAACTCTTAAATTGTTTGATAGTAAATTGTAATTTTCAAGACGTAAGGAAAAGTTGTTTAACCGACAGGATTTTACCAATTTAAGAAATGATAACAGCCTTGATATTGTCATGAAAATACACGCAAACGATTTGAAGGAAACACGAACCGATTGTATTTATAATGGGAATCAGATATATTCTACCTTAAAGTTACTACTCATACACTCACAAAACACATTGTGCTCGCGCGCGCGCGCACATAAATAGATAGAGAGAGAAAGAGTTGCCCTGATTACTATAATATTGAATTGCCTACGTTTGAATATTCGACAAATATCAGTTGGGTCCGTTTTTATTCACTCGTGAAACCACTACCTAATAAACTATTATGTATAGAGGTGTTCAGCGGTTCGTTACACCCTAATTGTAGGTAGCTGCATTTTTATTGTTTTTATTTTTATTTTAGTGATTTCACCGTTGTACTTCCATCTACGGGGTTCATTTATTGGCACTTTGTAAAGATTGATTTGCCAGAGACGCGATAGGCCGATATTGGACTGCAAACTGTAACATCTTATAGCTGCTACAGGTATGAAACAGCATATTACTGGAAGAAAATCGAAATTTCTAAATTCATATATGTGTACTAAACAGCTTTTTCAAATGAGAGCCACATAGTTAGTTAATTTAGCACTTTATTTCACGCAGTTTGTCTTTAAAGAATTCAACAAGTATAATGAATTCAACATGAATTCATGAATTAAAGAATTCAACATGTGTATTATGGGCTTTATCCTGTTTAAAAATGCTTTTGTGTTACGCTCATTTTAATTGTAATTTGCTGAAGACAATTATGAGGCTACCCGAGAGTAGAATATAATTACTAATGCTATGTGATTCTTTCTTTTTTTGTTTGAACTGCATTTGAGGTTGTGTATCCTTTACTTTTTTTACGTGGTGAAAAATTATTTTTTCTTTCCCGTGATTTATCTGTTGTAAATTTCGTATGCTGTAACTATGTTACGTGTTACTTCGAAGGGAAAACGGTGGTTCTACTTTATCAGTGATGAAGAATAAAATAGAATTGTAAATTAATATTTTATGTATATTTAATTTCTTGTTTATCCTAGAAAATGAGTACGCTGACTTTTTCTGTTGCCTTGAATAGCAATGTTTTTTCTCATAAGATATTACGGGAAAGTAGTATATGTTATTTATAAATTATTTTTAATTAACTATAATATTAATTACAGTATTAATCGCATACGATATCATGACTACTAAGTTTCGCTTGTCACTGCATCTAAA
The DNA here is from genome assembly GCF_047948215.1 of Lycorma delicatula. Taxonomy (NCBI): domain Eukaryota; kingdom Metazoa; phylum Arthropoda; class Insecta; order Hemiptera; family Fulgoridae; genus Lycorma; species Lycorma delicatula. The sequence continues at coordinate 278,813,969 of NC_134455.1, read as the reverse complement.
AGTGTAATTATACCATTAAAAGCTGTGCAGAAAACGAATTATTGGAAAATGTAGATACTTCACTTTTTATCCATCGATGTAATCGTTCTTCATTAGAATCAAAGATTGATGTATTAAAGATTTTGATTTAGCAACTATTTTAGTACTAATATATTTATGATTTACGAAATATTTTTTTTAAAATTTAAGACGTTAAGGAAAAAGCGGGTGCGTAAGGGTTTTTTAACATAAGATTATACTTCTTAACCGGTAAAACATTAAGAATTTGGTGATGTTTAAATTTTCTTATTTCAGCTCTCTAATTCCAACATAGCGTCTTACGAATTAACCTCGTAACAATTTTAAATGAAGTTGTTAAAAAGTTAAATTTTCGCAATTAAAAAAGAAGAATCGTGATAATTCTCGGGAAATGATCAGAAAAAAGAGCAAGACTTGCTGGCTGATAAGTAATTGTGATGATAAGATAGGGGTAATGTTCATTCCTAAATCAATTTGTGTCTTGCTGTTAACGTCTTTGTGTTGCGGTCTATATAATATTTAACTTGTTTTAAATGCTTTTTGTACTGTATTTACAGTTAAATATTCATATTTATAGCGGTTGTAGACGTTATTCTTATCGAAGTTAGATAAAATTTTTAACAGTTTCCTGATTGGTGATCACCATGGTTACTGCCAAACAACTTAACCTGCATTTCAATGTTTTGTCGTGCACTGGATAACAAAGTCCGTCATTCTACCGATCAATATTGTTACTATTTCAACACTCCCGTTAAAATTTATGAAGTAATTTCTAGACTCACCTTTTTCTTCTAAAGATGAATTACTTTGGAATACTATTATTACAAAAATGTGGTCTAATAATTATACATGAAGTCTATTTGTATTTTCTAAGTAATCGGTTATAAGTAGGTCTAAACCTTGATCTATTTAAAAACAGTAATATAGAAGCGTCTAGATCTTATAGATAATTAAAGTAATCGCTTACATTTTTTATTAGATAAATCACGATTTTTTTTTAATGTAGAGTATTTTATGAAAATTCAATAGAGGTATGGACTGTTTAAATGACTGACATTGTGTAGAATTTATTAAAAGGACAAATTAATTGTTGCTTACATTGTCTTCGCTATGATATTTTCACAGTTACAGGATTGTTATTTTGTTTGCTTGCCCTTCGAATTTACTTAACGAAAATTATAATTACTGACAAATATTAATCAGGTCTTCGTGCAGTCAAGGTTTCCTTTCATTAAAGTATAGTACGATAGTTCTGTATTTACGTAATCCATTTCAAATACTTCAGTCGATTTATAATTGGTGGTTGAACAGGTTATAATTTCTACATCAACACGGTGTCGGTGCTGTTAAATATATTTTGGAGTATTCTAGTAATAGTTATTTGGTTTATATGATTAGTTTTAGATTAATATTTTAACATGATAATTTAATTAACATAAATCAATCGTTTCTGTTTTTTTTTATGTAAGTCACTAGATTAAATAGTGTTGTGATTTGAATCGTAGTAAATTTATTAGTATTCTAGGGTAAAATTATCGAACATAAATTTAATGTTTATAAAGACTTAAAATAATCCTCTCATACGGCTTACAGAATTAGCTAATCGCTGGTAGATTAATGAAACAAAAATGTAGCTCTAGTAAATAGTTGGACACATCCTTTGTGTAGTTTGAGAACAACAGATCCATGTACTGCTCTGCAAAAACATACCTGAAAAGTTTTAACTCGATTTCTAATCGTCGATCGGTCTGGTGATTGAATCCGCGGCGATTGAAACGACAAGTCAGCCGATGCAACCTAAACGAGTCTTGATTATTCCCTATTGCATGTATATTGACTCCAAAGGCTGTCGCTACAGTCGATGCTGCTCTCTTCTATTTACGAGTAAATGCGAATCAACCGTTACAAAATGTACCCTAAAAATTCCTGTGTTTATAATTTTTATTGCTTAAAAGTTGTTGTTCTTAATTACACTTCTTTTAGATAATGTAATTTTTAACTTGATTTTAATAAAAAAAAACTTATTTTTGAATTTAATAATATTAATTGAAAACAACTTATTGTTTATAAGAAGAAATAGAGAAATTGTATTCTTATTTTTAAAAAGATTACTTTTTTTACGATGAACATTTTTCGTATGCCAATACAGAAAGGAACAAATTACTTAGTTTCTTTACGCCACCGTCCGTGACTTTCTTATAGTTATAATATAAGTATATCATTTGAAGTTCTGGTGGTATTAATTTGATTTACTTTCTTTGAAAGTAATGATATATTATTCCAGTTTCTATAGGGTCACCTCTAGAGCTGAATTCCACCGGCATTTCTGGAGGGTCAGAGTCCTAATTTTCTACTGCAGGTCCAGTGAAGAAAACAAGGAAAACCTGTTCATTCCTCGTGTCCCCTGCCTAGATAGATTGCTTGTTTTTCTTTGGAATAACTTTGCTGTTTTTGTAAGCGACTTGAATCAGGCGACGGTTAGGTTGCGATATTAACAAAAAGTTTGATATATAACAAATGGACTGTTATCCATTTGTTCTCATTGTAGAGGAGAAATTAATTAGTAAATATGTTAGGATATTATTTTTTTCTTTTTCAGCCTTTCTACAAATTCAGTCCTCATATTTAAACAAATCCTAGACCTCAGCTAAATTTACGCGTGGATAATTTTTAACCGGTTCAAGTTAGTATAGTTATTTTAAAATCCTTAACTTTTAGTTAGCTAAAAGGGTTGTACATATATTTTTTACTTTAAATTGTTTGCGTTTCAATTTTTTTTTTAAGAATAATTTTTCCATTATTTCCTGTTTATAAGACATTTTTTAATGTAGAATATTTAAATTTATTACAATTTTTTCAACGTTTTGAAATAAAATTCATTCAGAATATTTGATTATCTTTGTGTTAAACTATGATTTATTGTTAAAAATAGAAATGTTTTCAAGGCCTATCGACATAATCTGTTGCGTAAATTATTCGTAAAGTAATAAAAAAAAGAAGTCTTGAGGCTTGCTTCCCTTTTGTGTTACTTGTTGTCTCGTGCGGTTGTCATGTCAAATCATTTAATTTTATTTCATAATTGTAGGAGTATAAAAAAATAAAAATTTATTACTCTCATAGTAAGAAATCTTCCTTAAGTTTTGCTGTCAGAAGAATTTTTTTTTTATTTTTAATAAATCCATTTTTTTGTTTAGCAATTTAGATATAGTTATTGTTCTTTTAAAAATACTAAAAACGTTTTAATTCATTACAGACATTTAAACAGAACAACAATTAAGAAATTAAATTTCCAAAAATGATTAATATAATTAATCTTAGTATTAATAAATAATTACTACTAACAATTTTGAGAACAGTAAATTACGTGCAGTTTTAAAAAAATGAGGACAAAAAAATTAAAAAAAATGTATTTCAATGTGGCGGGTCGATTTTTGTTTCACATCATTGTGACTTTAGAACCGTCGTTTGGACTGAGAGGTAGTCAGTTGTGCTGAAAAAGTATAATAAGTAGATGACCTACCTTTTAAACCGACACTACACTAAAGAAAATTATCCATCGATTGCATTGCCGATTTAATCACTGGTAAATAATTATACGCTAAAAGTTAGATTCAGTTATTAAGTGTTATGAAACCCTAATAAACAGTAAAAGACTGTTTTGTATAACTTAACATTTTTTTATATACTATACGTAGCATGTAATCTTCACGAATGTTAGTTGTTTTTTGTTTGTGTGGAGAGATTTGTTTTTAAACGTATTTTCAATCAGTACGAGAGGTTTTATTTTTATGTTCATGACGACACTTTATTTTTATTTTTCCGACTTATATAATGACACTGTTTGTGTAGATTTAGAGTATACTTATTTTATACAGGGGAAAGTATAGTAATCGGGTCAAATTTTGCATATTAGGACTTATGCAGATCTTAACGTTCTATGACCAAAAACAAAACGTAGTTTTAAAATTTTTCGATATATTAATTCACCACAGAAGCTTTGAAATTTATGCGTGGGAATATGGATATGGAATTTTGTAACGTATGAAAAATTCCATGTCTCACCAAAATTCTAACCCAAGATAACCGGATGAAAGGCCGAGACGCAATCTCTCCCCCACGGAGATAGGCCTAGTTTTAGCTCTGAAAAATTCGAGAAGGAAGTTATACGAATGTACGTTGACCTGTCTTTTGCTTGTTATCTCCTGGCTGGATGGACCGATTTGGATGAAATTTCACACTATAATTTCTATATATGGGTCTTCAGTGACATTTAGTTTTGGTAACAGTTGATCAAGGTAGTAGGGATAAACGGACCTTATTGTTTCTATATCTCAGAAATTTTACTGAAGCGTACTTAAACATTTTTACTTAATTTAATGCTCCTTAGGTAGGTAAGGTACTTTCTGGAGGTGTTTGGTCTTACTCAAAACTTCATAAAGCAGTGGGGGTAAAAAACCCTTTTCCTTTTTTGTCGTTTCGGGACCAGAATAAAATTTTTTTACTAATTAGGTGATACCTTTATATTAGTATGTCTCTTTGGTTGTGTATTTGGAAACTCTCGTTTAAGAGATTTAAAAGGAATAATAAAATTTCCTTTTTCCATCAGTTATCCCTTTTGATTGATATCAAGTGATTGGATTAACCGATCTCTATGAAATCGGTTAATCCTGTCTGCAAGTAATGCTTTATTTGCATTCTTTAATGTTATACATAATTTACTTCCTACAGACAATAACATTATTTTGCTTTTTACCGACTTTACATAAACATACAAACTTTCGGTTGGAAAGGTAACAATTTTTGTACAAAGAATTGATTGAAAAGAGGGATTGAGGTTAATTATTGTTTGATAAAAATTAAATGGTATTAAAATTAAGCTATCTTAGTACATTCTAATCAAAGCTGTAGTTATTGTATTCCTATTCAAGTGCGATTTGCATAATTTGAAATAATAATTTACTTACCAGGTTACTGACCTTCATAGTGAAATACTAACGCCAGAAGTGAGCATGTCCGGTCATTAGACATGTCTGGTCATCGGTATTATCAATTTGTTTCTTACTGCAGATTACTCGGTCCAATTTTAAAACAGAAATTGAAAAAACACAATGGTAATCCGTATTTTTTGTATTTCTTATATTCTTTATTAAGTTCGATATTTCTTTTTTGTCTTACTGTATTCATTACTGTACTATATAATAGTTGAAATTTATTTCTTTACTTACGGTATAAACAGTTTTACTTTTATGAGGTTCAGGAATAATTAATTATAATATCATTCAGTTCCGTTTTTAGCCTAATAATATGAGTTATCATCAGTTAAAGCGTCTTATCTGGAAAACTGACTGCCATAAAGACGGATTTGTTACTATTCTTCAGAGAACCATTTGAATCATTTATAACTAACATTGTAGTTCAACAGTAAATCTGTTATTTACGTCGAAATTGTATTTTTATATTATTAAAGTTTAGTATTTTTTGCCATAGTAGGAATTCAGGGCATGAAATAAAGTGATGAAAAATTATAGAAACTTAATTGCGACCTAATATAAGTATAGACAGATCTTATTTAATCAATCTAAAATAATGGTAATGGTATTAGATGCCATGAGATGCAGAGTATGTTATGTGATTATAAAATGAAATATGTGTACTTTATGAATATAGTATATCAAGAATATATTTTTATCTTCGTTTACTCACATTTATTCAGTTCGTGTTTTATAATTTTATTATGATACTTTTTTTTTCAACTTTTATCCTTTTCTTAGTCTATATTTGTATAAAATTTCATGTGGTGTAATGTAAAAGATGATCGGCTATTAATAGTTGATCTCTGTATTAGTGATGATGAAGAAGATAATGATGCTATTTTTCCTTGTCGATTTATAGTGCATTTTAGTAATTTCTTTCCGATTGCAGTGTTGTAAATAATATTTGTTAACGTTTTACTGACATTTATGTTTATGATTCGACCTGCGGCGACCCATGTTATGTGTGATTAGATAAGAGTACAGAACCAGTTTTTTTATTACATATACTCGCGCTGTACAGCATTCAACGGTAAATCAGAAAATGCTTGTTTAAAATTTTAATTGTAAACATAACTGTAAATAATCTTATTCTTTTTTTAACATTTTTTTTTGTTCACTTTGCTGAAAGATAGGCTAAAGATAAACCTATGTAAAAAATATTTAATAAAATTAGACGTTTTTATAAGTTATCAGCTTGTCTTTTGAAATTTTCTGTAAAATCAAAATATTTCGTTTACCCGCACTAGATAGAAAGTAAACGGTGGTTTTGTATGTTTTACATATTTCTGTTTACATTTATATTAATTCACAATTTCAAAATGTTAGTTTTAATTTTACACAAAAAAGGGGTAATTTAAAAAGTCGGATAATCAAAGACTACTTTTCGGTTGATTCATTGTGAATTTTTCAAATCCGGGTCCTTAGACCCGGTCCTTAGATGGGCATGTGTGTGTGAGTATATATATATGTATATGTATATAAAATAGTTGTGATTCATTGACTAACGAACATTACAGGATGGTTTTTTCTTTTCACGAACTAAAATAGTATTAACTTGAGATATTTTTCAATGAAACATCCATCTTGACATCTTTTTGGCGTATCTTCACTGAACACATTTAAAAAAAAAAAAACAACCAATATTTACCGTAAATTTTATTTGGGACGTATTTCCTGGAATGGGGTGATATTTCCATCCCTCAGTGAAACGGGTTTTTTTTTTAGGACTTCGTCGGGAAGCATTTTGCAAAAACTTTGCAAAAATGTATTTTTCGAATTAAAACATAACGTTCAAAAATCTTTTATTTAAAAAAAACAAAAAACAAAAACAAAACTGAAGTTCAGCCTTCTGTGTAAATAGTACTTTTATGTTTCACTCGGTCAGGTTAGTAAGGAACAATATTAAATTAACGGTCATAAAATTAGATTCTCTATGGGAAATCTACATCTCACGTATGTAGGAGGGGATCGGTAATTCCCGGTCCGTGTTTGAAATTAGTCTTAACTGGATATGCTAATAATCTCTTGGGAACGAAGCCTTCTTTCTCCACACGTACTAAAAAGAAAATATGAAATAGCAAAAGATAAGGTAGTATCTTATTAATATGTGTGCAAGCGATGTATTTACATTGAGGTTCACTGACGGATCAGGCTGAATAATGTTTTAAACGAATTTGATCAAATAAATTTTCTCATTTCTGTTGAAAGAAAGTACAAGGTAAACCGTATGTTGGATAGAAATTTAATTATACGATTGGTGATAAAATACAATTTGATTATTGAATTTTTTGTTCTTTCAGTTTTTATTTTACTAATTACCATTAATTAACCTTGAAAATATTCAATTCATTGTTATTATTATAATATATCTTTTCGATAGTTGTGTATAATATTGGAGAAACACTTCATTTAGTTACGGATAGAAATTTCAGTTACTGATTAACGAAATTTGTAATCAGTAGTTACGGATTGAATTCTGATAATGTTCTTAAAGAATCTAAAATATACATGGTTCAGATAATTACATTTTTGAACGAACGTGTGGTTTCATTTTAAACTTATTATCTCAGTGAGAAGGTAATTAATAATTTTTAATTGTTAATACTTATTTATTTTTATTGTAGTGATTTCTAATATTTTGACAGTTAATCATGGTTTAGATTACCCTTCGACCAAAACGTAAGTGTGATTTTTCAGTCGTTGAACACGATAAAAGGGGAATGAAACAAGCAATGGCAGACATCCTTATTAATATATGTATTAAAACAGGATGTTAATTATACACGTTTTATGTGTACTTGGTACGATTTTGTTCATTTTTTATATCTTATCGAAAATAAATATTTGTTCCGAAATGATTGATAGGCAAAATACTTCTACAATACTTTTTTTTATATTGTTATTTATTTCATTTTATTTTTACTGATATCCTAGAAAGTAATATGGTCCGTTTATTAGATAAAACGGATTCTTCATTTTCTTAGGTTATTTATTGGTAATACTATTTACCATTGTAATTGAATGCTTGACGTATTTAAAAAATCTTTAATAAAAAGTTGTTATGGTCAGTCACGATGTTCTGCTCATTTAGTGGTTGTAGTATTTTTAAAAGTAATGTTACATCCGGTGATAACTTATGGGTTATATAATTTTACAACTCACTTGCCTTGAGTTATTTGTGTTATATACACACTGGTAATTCTTAAACCGATTTAGTCTAAAACAAGCGGTCCTGTTTTTAGGATACACATTTACGCTAAAATCTTTAGTCATAAAAGAGTTTTCGTTTAAAATAACAAATTCTTAAGTCCAGAAAATATGATGTAGTTTCTATTATTCGAAATTAATATATTATGAAATCCGTCTGTTCCTTACTTAATTTTAATTAAATTAACTTTCAGGAGTATATTACGTATCTTTTTAATGAGAAAAGGTTAATCGATCAGATTAGATGATGCGTAGTAACGGTGTAATCTATATTTGTAATTTAAAATTTGAAAATTATCAACTTCATCATCATATATTCTGCCTGTTGTCAGGTCCTTGGCAACACTGTTTCTGTCCCATGTGTTTTTTCGTGTCATAATAACCTTCACTATCCTTTACGTCATTTATTAACTTCAACCTCTTCCTGCCTCTTCTTTTTTCACCTTCAGTGGAGCCTTTAAGTACTGTATTTATTATTTATTTTTCCCTTTTCCCCAATTTATTTACCAGATCCTGGTTTCTTTCTTCCATTTCATCGCTAATATTCTTCTACATTTATTCTTCTTAATACTTCGTTTTTACTCTGTCCACCCATTTTATCTTTTCCATCCTCCTCCAGACCCTCATCTTAAAACCCTCGGTTTTATCTTGTTCCTTTCTCCCCACTGACCATGTCTCACCATTATACAAAATTACACTTCGTTGCAATTTTTTGCTTTGCAATTCTGGTCTTAATCTTATTTATTCTTCCTGTCTTCAGTTAGTACTCTCCCGAGATTTCTGTATCTTTTTACTTCTGCTTTTACAACATCCATATCTTCTCTCTTATTTACCTTCGTAACTTTTGTTTTATATATTTTGTCGAATGCCTTTTCCATATCTATAAAACACAAGTTCAGTCTTCTTCTTTCAAAACATCTCTCACCAATCATTCTGATCAGTCCTACAGCTTCTCTTGTTCCTTTTCCTTTACTGAAACTCCAAACTATTCTTCCCCGCATTCTCCACCATTTTTGTAATCAACCTCCTATTCATAACTTTCAGCATTATTTTTTGTGATATTAAGCTGAGTTGTATGTTCTTCACATTTTTTGGTTTCAACCTTTTTAGGTATTACTATCTAATTGTTTTAACAAAACCTTCTGGCCAAATTCCAGTATCGTAAACTATTGCACATTGAGATTATTTCATCTTTTAAACATATAAAGAGTTGTATTGGAAGGTCATCTACTCATTTTACTTTCTTCACGTTTTCAGGTTGCTTGCCTGTTCTTCATGTCTTTAATAGCTTGTATAATTTCAGATCTCAAAATTGGTGGTCCTTTCTCCTCTTCCATAACTTACTCCACCTTAATCTCCCGTGTTTCACATTTCCTTCTCCCTACATACAGGTCCTCTCTATTCTCTCCCTATCGTTTCTTTTTCTCATCTTCTTTATATACGCTTTTACCATCTTTCTTCTCAAGTTCTCTCATTTTATAAGTAGGATTTCTTCTATCCTATGTGAAGTTTTTAACCTTCTTACACAATATTTCATACTTCCTTTTCTTTTTTAATTCTTCTATATCTTTACATTTTGCTTTTAGCCGCCTTTCCATAGCGTTCATGTGTTTCTCTCTTTAATTCGTTTTTCAATCTTCGATAGAATGCTCTGTTGTATTCTCCTTGTTTATTTTTATGTTTTCTTCTTTCTTCCATTTTTTGTATAATTTCTTATGTTACCCAAGGTTTCTTTGCCTGGGTGCCTTCATAGTATACGATTTCTTTTTCTGGAGCTATCCTCATAAATGATTTTATCCTTGATCACATTTCTTCTGCTGGTTTATTTTTTATTTTACCTTGAATAATTGCCTTTGACAGTATTTCACCTTATTTTACTCCCCCTATGCCCTCCAGCCCGTCTATATTGCAGTTTTCACTTTGATTGCAGTTTGAATTCTTTTTAATCTTATTTTCATTTTCATCATTAACAGAATATGATCTCTTCCTATGTCTCCTCCTGGAAGCCCATTTCCCTTCTTAACAGCATTCCTGTATCTATTTTCAACCGTAAAATGATTTATCTGAAAGCGAGATTCATCTGTTAGTCTTGTCCAAGAACAACTTCTTCGTTTATGATTTTTTAAAAAATGTGTTGGTAATGAACAAGTCTTTTTCTTGGGCAAAAATCAACCAGCCTGTCTCCTCTTTCATTTCTTGTGTCCAATCCGAACTTGCCCGCTGTTTTACCCAGCACTACGTTCTACCTCCCTCATAATTATTTTACAGCAATTCTGTTAATTTTCTAATAACTCCTCAGTGTTACTGTACATCTTTTCAGTATCTTCATCGTTGTAATCCAACGTTGCCATGCACGCCTAAACTATTACTAGATCTTTTAGCATTCCAATCTTCCTTAAAGCTATTACTCTATCATCCAGATAAATTACTTTTTGTACACTTCTTGCTGCACTATTTTTTACAGCTATTACTACGTTTTTTCCTCTTTTCAATTCCTGAGTAATATAAAGTAACTTCACTTATCACTCTCCTCCCTCCCATCTAACCTTGTTTAACACTAGTATATCCATTTTATTTATTTTTATCTCTATCTTAATGTTTACTAACTTACCTGACGACAATAATATTTTTATATTCCATGCATCTGTTCTCACTGCTTTGACTTTTCTACTTTCTATGACACTCCTTCTGTTGCCTCCTCCGGTGATCCGAATGGGAAGTCGTTTTACCTCCGGAATATTTAACAAAACACGACATTACTACGGTGCCTGACTAGGGAAAAGTAATACACTGACATTCCTAACACTGTCTTCTTTATCTTAGTGCCGTTGACTTCCTATAGAAATTTCTTCCGCCTTTGGCGGCGATTTCTCACTCCCGGGGCGATAGAGAGCCCCAAACCCCTACTTCCGCCCTCCGAAAAGGCCGTTGGCACTTCTCGGAGCGGTGCAACTTATCGCGAGAGCTATTAGTTCCCTTTCTTCGTTATTCAGTTGAATATATCAACCAGCTTTAATATATACAATCGTTGACCCCTTTCTACCGCGGAGATGTAAATTTCAGGATTTCCCTTCATGAAATCGAAGACCTAATTGGCATTTCTTAGATTCTTAGGGATGAATTAATTATTTTTGTGTATTCTAGAATAAATTATTTAAGAATTAAGTTAATTAATTAAAAAAATATACATTAGCAATTATATCGTCAGCATAAATTTAACATAAAGTAAAGCGTTAAGTGAAAAAGAAAGTTCTTTTAGACGTAGAGTTAAGAGTAATAGCTAGTTGCTTTCACAATATCTTGCTACAAACTAATGAATGAAGTCTTGTAGAAATGTACTCTATAATGTATCTCCACTGTGTTTTGATCAGACTGTAAGTCGGAAGGACGGTCGTCATGAGGGTAAAAACGAAAATATCGGAGAAGGTTGACAATATTATCTCTAGCTATCCCTTCAAGCCCATGAGAATGAAAGAACCGACATTTATTTATGAAAAGGTCTTTGGTTTTATACGCTAAAAGGAATTAAATAAAGATAAATAAAATTCAAGGTCTTAAAAGTGATAACGTTAATTAAGTATAAAAATTAACCATTTGAAATTTTTTTTCTGTTCATTTATTTATCAATTTTTTATGAATACTCTTGAACTGTTGCTTTTACAAATCCGGTGTACGATTTGTAAATCACATTTTAACTAGAGTCATATAGTTACTCTTGTTTCGTTGCAGTCTTTCATGTGGTGTTTGTTATTTATTCTCAGTTACTGCCCTGTTGTAAAAATCAGACTTCAACATTTATTCAGCTCTCTGATTTAAATTCAAATTTTACTTAGCAATTGGAATTGTAATTTTATCTTTTATTTGTTTGTGTACTATTTGCAAAATTTTAAGTAAATATTATTTAATTTTTGTACAAAAGTAACGAAAAAAAGTCGTAACGAAAATGTGCGTAATTCTCATTGGTTGGAACTCGTAAGACCCCATAAATTTCGATTACTTCTCTTCAGGTTTATAATTATACATATTTGTCGTTACATTAAAAATGAAGTCGTCGGTGTAACTGTATTTATTTACTACTACTTATTTCACTTTTATTGTCGCGACTTGTCTTAGCCATCTATATCTCGGGCTTATATGCATCGTGGGAGTCTGTTTTCAATACGTTGAAGCAGGAAGTGATTTAGTAACTGCAGGCAAGTTGTACGGTGGTGTTGGTCGGTGATTGAGGCGGATAGTGATCACATTTCTGTAATCGGTGCAGTGTTGGTCTCTTGTCGATCGAGCGGAGTTGTCGACCTCGGAGGTCGTGATGCTGCGCCCACAGACTGCGTCTAGATACCCGCGGCACTGGCGCTCACTCGTTCTCTTCATACCAACAGGTTTCAGCCTACAGGTGATACAGTGCTATTCCATTTCGTTCCATGATTCTCGTGTCTTACCGCTGAGCGCCTCCGCTCAACCATTAACGAATGAAGTTACCGTTACGCTATCTTCCGGAGAATATTGGCAGTCAATCTTTATCTTTCTACTTATGAAACGTGCTTTGTTGCGAAGATGATCAGTCGTATATGAGTAAAATTTCAGCCTGAAATCACATACTCAGAGCGGGATCTATTTTTGAATGTTGATAATAAAAACAAATTATTCTTTTATGGTGAACTTATAGGATTCTTAGAACTAATGAAGATGGAACGGAGGTTTAACGTTTGTTTATCTCTCTACTTAAAAACCTTTTAAGTTTTAGGACATCTTCAATGATTAGAATTAGGAAAATGCATTTTTTTAAAGTATCACTTATAATAAATTTTCTTATTTATTTTAAGGCATTCTCTTCCTCACTCTCTCTCTCTCTCTCTCTCTCGCTCTCTCTCTCTCTCTCTCTCTCTCTATATATATATATATATATATATATATATATATGTACGATTTTATTATTAATTATTTTAGAAAGAAAATCTATAATTTATAACTACTTTCATTCTAAGTAAAATACGAATGATCTTATCTAGACGACCTATGTATGTGTGCACTGCTGAGAGAGTGTGCGCGTTGAACTATTTAAAATTCAAGAGAAGCGAAGGTAGTTTTCTTTTACGCTTCATCTCTCTGGTAAAAATAATTATTATTTCAAGTGTTTAGCTAAATAGAAAGTATAAAGAGAGATGATTTACAATCGTTGAAGTTGTCCATTTGTTAAAAAAAAGAAATTATTTAGAATGTAGATGATAACACCAAGATTTCAGAAAAATGAAATAGATTAGAAAGTGAAGATTTATTTTATTGAAATTTTTATATTATATGTTTATTTAAAAAGATTTAATGTAATTAAATTAGGTAAAGTTTATTAATGGCTTTATTTTTTGCTTAATCACATAGATGCGTGTGGAGTTATTATCAGAACCCGTCTAATAATGTATGTTTAATGAAACCGGGGATCGTACAGATTTGTTGTAAAATATTTTCATGACGTAAATCTACAGATGCAAAATCACATCGAGTGTAATTATTTTACTCAATACAATATCTGAAATATGCAAAGGGGAAAGTATAAAAGGTGGAGGTTTATTTCTCAAAATTTTCAAACACGATTAGAGGTCTATTAAAAAAAGCGTTTTAACTGGAATGTAAATACAAAATTAGCTATGTTTTGAACAGTTTTAAAACGTCGGCCTTAAACATAAAATTGCCAGTAGTTGTTTCGATGCTCAATTTTTAGGAAATAATGTAGTTACTATTTTATTGTTGCTAATATGTCATATGGAACCCACCGGGTTGGTCTAGTGGTGAACTCGTCATCCCGAATTTCAAGTCGAGAGCTCAAGGTCCAAATCCTAGTAAAGGTAGTCACTTTTATGGATTTGAATACTAGATAGTGACACCGGTGTTTTTTGGTAACTGGATTTCAATTAATCACATATTTCACGAATGGTCGACCTGAGACTGTACAAGACTAAACTTTTTTTACATTTATGCATATCATACTTATACATCCTCTGAAGTAATATCTTACTGTGGTTCCGGAGGCTAAACGGAAAAAGAAAGAATATCTCATGAGGAAACAATTATTATAATTGAGGTTGTTACGTATTTGCAAAAGAAATCTGTTTTTGGTTGTGGCATATCGAAGTTTATATGTCTCTTGATTAGTCTAACTTCCAATTTAGATTCAAAACAATAGTAATAATTCATTATTGTAAAGGTTTTGTTACAATATACGTTTTTAAATTCCCAACTTAATTTGGAAACTTAAGAACTGAACGTTCATATCTTTAAACTATCGTTTTAAAAACATGTTAAAAAGTTAAAATATTGTTATGCAATCTATTTTTGGAAGTAATACAAGAAAATAATTTTACAGTTACAGCTTTTGAGTACCGCAATGGAATGTGTTACAAGACTTTTAGTTGTATGTTCGTTGACAGTTCTCTGTTTTAACTGCTATCTCCGTGGAATGGAGGGCATACGTCAAAGGAAGTTCCATGTTCTGTTCTGTTAAATCCGTTGCTTGAAAGGGGTCAATAGCACTGGTAATTGTGTGTAGCGCATGTCGATTATAAAACTGTGTTTAAAACGTAATCCTTTGTCTTATATTACTTGTATTGTTAATCTGAACTAATTGTAATTAAGTTAATATTATATGCGAGTGATAAGTATACATATATTTTTAGTAACTGATAATTTTTAAAAAATAATTTTTAGGTCAAATTTCTGTACAGAAAGTGATATATATATATATATATATATATACATGTATATGTGTGTGTGTGCGCGCGCGCGCGTCTAATTATTATTTATAATAATTATAATCAAGCCTCCTCTTTTTAAAAGATTAATGAAGAAGCTTCTAAAAGAATATTGTATAATAAATATTAATTATGCGCGTTATTTACTGAAGTCAATAAATAAAATCCCAAATTGGGGTTTTTTATTTTAATTTTATAATTCCAAATTGTGGTTTAAGTGGGCTTTTGGGTTAGTTAGTGCGCGTGTCTGTGCGATTTAATATGTTTTTGGATATTCGCTGTATGATGTTATTCCTCTCACTGTATGATTTATGACCAGTAACTAATTACATGTTTGTGTTTACTTTTAGTTATGATGTTTACGCGTATTATTTCATAAAGTACTTTTTTGGATGACAAAGCCTGTCGATAGTTTTTTAACTTCAACTTCCATTGCTTCAAAATTTTCAAACCGTATCCTAGTTCACATTTCATGTATCGAAAAAAGGTTTATTGATCGAATATAGAAAAAACACTTTTCGTTTTTAACTTCATTTGTAATTTTCTATCCTTTTTTCATTTCTTATTGCATATTTTAGATAAGTAACTACAACTTATAATTATAGAACATGAATTCTATAACATAATTTCATCTTCATGAACGTCATGATGCAACTGATGACGGGAAAAAGTATTATGTGTGGCTTTAGAATAAATTTCCTAAAAATTTAATTTCTATTGTTGCACTAGAAGAAACCTACTGATTCTGGAATAGTGTTTGTATCTACTACATAAATATTCGATTACAGTTATCGCATTTATATTTAACTAAAATGATACATATCTGGCATTTGTTTGTTGTCAACTTTTTACGGAAGAGGATTTTTCCACTTTTTATTGTTTAATGATTAAATAACCGTAGAAATATAATTATTCCAGATAGTAGTCGTTTTGAGCAGTCGTTTTGAATGGTAGTGGGAAATCTGGTCGAAGGATACCTAGCGTTCTGATGAACCTGTTACTACAAGTAAATATCTACGACACGTAATCGGTTTTTTTTTTTCATTTCACGTGTAATTTGATATTTTTTGTGCTCAGAACAAATAATTGTATTTTGCGATATTTTAATGAATCTTTAGGATGGTTATTTCTGCGAAATGAATATTGTATAAAAAAAGTGTAAAAACATCTTATGAAACTTCATATTCTACGTGAATTTTTTTTGGTTTTTCATTCAGATTTACGTAGAATTAATTTTATGCTATTGTTAATTATGACGTTTTACACGTTAACGCAGAATAAGTATTCAATGCCTTGACCTCGGAAATTCTAACTTGGCCTTGATGTTCAAAGCCTCAACCAATAGTTTCTTTGTGTCTTACACACGTCAATTTAAAGACTACTTTTATAATTAACATTAGCGTTTACTTATCTCGTTGTTGTTATTGCTGATTTGCCTGTTAGCATAGGGAAGAAAAATCTGCAGACTGAGGAAATAATGTTACGTCGCTTATTCTTTAAAGAAAAATATAATGTATCATCTATACTGTTATTTTGAGCTAAAGAGTATTTTGAAAATGTGTTTTTATCATCATTAATACGATTTTTTGTTATCTATCCTTATGTGTAATGTATATTAATTCTAATTATATATTTTCTGTTGATTATTTAAAAATATATTTTAATAAAATGAATAGAGTTACTTAATTGATGTCTAATATTGAATTTTATTTGTTAGTATTTTTTTTTTTTTTTTACGTAAAAACAATCCGTTTAAAAGTAAATAGAGAAAATCTTTTTTCTAAGGGGGGTATATATACTTTTTAAGAGGGGGTTCATGGTATTTTTTTTATTGTTTCAGAAATAATTATGTATTTTTGTCGGTGGTGAATGTATACTCATTAATTAATACAATTTCTTACGTTAATAATGAATATCATCATTGAATATTTCTAATGTTTCGTTATTACTTATTGTTTTATTATTTTGGATTTCAATAACAATTTATAATCGTGCGTAATATTATTGTTGAAATATAATTTTATTATTTAACATGTTTCAAAGATTTAATTGGGTATATTACTGGGTAGTATAAAAAAACTGGACCAGCCTCTGGTGCTGAGTTTCTCGTTCGGTTTACTACGAAAAATTATATTACTGAGTTAAAGGATTAAATCGGGCAAGCTTTGCGTGTATTTCATTTGTGTGTGATACATTTGTCATCCTTGTCGTTATAAATTTTTTATAACGTTTCAACATCCAAACTCAAAAAATGACTTAAAACTCGAAGCGTGTTCTTTTACATTTCAGTTTATTTCCTCTTCAAATATCTTCCTCCGAATGTCCTGTTAACAAGAGATAAATTGAATTTTATTTAATATTTCTTTGTAAAATGTTGATATTTGTTCTCTTATATATACTCATTACCTTTGGGCTCAGTTGAAAGGATTTTATTCTAAATTTGGGTTTCGATGCCATTCCGGACACATGATTGGCGAAGAGTAAACGCAACAGTTGATTTAAGCATTACTAAAATTTCATACTTAAACAGAAACATCTTCCGCGTAGAATTATGAATCCTTGTCATTTGTAGAGTTGGGGTGTGTCTGATAAATTATATTGCTAGATACATTGCTGATATTAGTTGCTAAAAATACCAGATGAATATCCGTGGTGATGGTACATTTTTTAGACTAACTCCTAAAAGAGGTAGCCACTTTTCAGTTCTTGACAGAACCAAACGGCTGATAGGACTTGAACAATATCTTAAACATTGTGTGTTTTAAATTTTGAGTACTTTAGGGCTGAACGCAATTGTAAACTACTGCTGTGATTTTTATACAATAGTTCCTTTTTTATTATAACATACAATGGCCTCCTCTGGAGTGAAGTTTCTCGAATGTAAATTGCTTCCTCATTTTTACAACAATTTTTTTATTGTTTATTTACAATATATATGAATTAAATTAATTGATATTATTTAAGCGAATTTTTTATTTGTCGCCGAGCCGATTTGTTTCATATTATCTCCTAGGACATCTTTGGAAGTCCAAATGTAATAATTATTTCTTATTTTTATTTTGACTTCTGTATTCTATAAACCACGATAGTAATGAGTAATATACATTATTCTTCATCTTTGTTACTGTTGACGCATTAGCAGTGTGTCACATTTCCTTTCACTGATCTTTGCTTTGGGAAAGTTCTAAAAATTATGTTTCCAGTCGTATGTTTTGTTACTTTTTGTTTGCGTTCAGCCTTTTTTTTATTCTATCTATATTTCATTTATTTATAAATTTTTTATTACTTCAATGCATGTAAACCTCATGTAAACTACATTGGAGCAGTATTCAATTTTTTGCAGATATATTTTAACTTGTGTATACACATTAAATAATATGTAGATGTAATATCACGTAAGTAAAAGATCATATGATTTATTATAGTATGTTTTAAGCAGTGTACAAAATTACAAAATAAAAAATATCAAGATAAAAATAACAATTTTACAAAACACACAAAATATTAATGAACGTTAGAAAAGATGATATGAAACCAATCTTAACGCAAAATGTTGGTCACTTGAAGTGCATTTAAATATGTAAAAGAAAAAGCGCCGGACAGTACACAGGAAGACTTGAATAATGCTGCAACCAGTACCTTAAAATAACACTGAAACACAAAAAAAAAAATGTTTAATGTTTCTCTAAGTGTGATACCATATCTTGAATTACGTTTTTGCGTACATTATACGAGGTGTGTGAGAAAAGTAATGAGACTGACTTTTTACTTACCAAAATTTTTATTTTTTTCAAAAACAATATCATCCCTTTCAAAGCTGTTCCTTTGGGCAGCTATACACCGGCGGAGTTATTGTTTCCACTCCTGGTAGCAGCGCTGGAAGGCTTCAGCTGGTAGGGCTTTTAACTGGTCGGTCACAGTTTTTTTTAATGTTTTCCAGAGTCCCGAAATGACGTCCTTTTAAGAGAAGTTTCGGTTTCGGGAAAAGGAAAAAGTCACAAGGACTCAAATAGGGGAATAAGGGGGTTGAGGAACCGTAGAAATGCGTTTTGAGGTCAAAAATTCCCGATGGAAGTCAGGGAATTTTAAACGGGAATGCCCCGTGTAACACGGGGCATTGTCATGTTGAAGCATCCACTTGTCTGCAATGTTTGGTCTCACGCGAAACACTCTTTTCCTGAGGCTTTCAAAGCCACCTTTGTAAAACACTAGGTTAACAGTTTGTCCTGGAGGAACAAATTCTTTATGCACGATACCCCTACTGTCAAAAAAGCAAATCAGGATGGTTTTGATCGTTGATTGGCTCATTCGAAATTTTTTCGGTCAAGGAGATGACGGAGTGTGCCACACTGCGCTTTGCCGCTTTGTTTCAGGATCGTACTCAAATATCCAGGACTCATCCATCACCTTTGATCACACGATTGAAGAATTCTTGATCGTTGTCAATCCTCTCAAGAAGATCAACGAACACGTTTCTTCGATTGTCCTTCTGTTCCGTTGTGAGGTTTTTCAGCACCAGTTTCGCACAAACCTTTGCATGTCCGAATCGTCTGTCAAAATTTGATGTACGGTGAAAGTATTTAAATTTAACTATTCGCTCATCATCCTTATTGTTAAACGACGGTCTGATCTCACAAGAACCCTCACACGCTCAACGTTGTCGTCAGATTTTGAAGTTGATCTTCAACGTGTTCTCGGCCTTCCAAAAATGATTTGTGCCAGCGGAAAACTTGTGCTCTTGATAAGCAATGTTCACCATAGGCCTTTTTTAACTTTCCATAGGTCACACTCGGGGATTCCCCGAGTTAAACACAAAACTTGACTGCACAACGTTGCTCTAAATTCCGATGTTTGATTTCGTAACTTACAACATGAACACAATTCGACTGATGGCGCTGTCAAAAATAATAAGTTGGCTGAACGGAGTTGTAACTCGTACTGAGCATGTGGAAGGAATGAACAAACCGGTCTAGCACAGACCGGTAGACACAGCGTTGCCAGATCGCCGGCAGTGTTACCAATTTCATTACTTTTCTCACACATCTCGTAGATCTGTAAATACAATTTTTCTAGCATCCTTAATTTTAAATAAATTGCGCTTCAAAAAAAGTTAAGGGAAAATATACTTAAAATCTGTAAAATTTATAATTTTTGATTGGCCATACCTGTGTTAAAATGATTTCGCTGATGCTTTTCTTGTATGAATAGCCTCAGGCACATCACGAATTAATGTCCACCAGTAATCGGCTAGGATGTTAGTATTCCATTTCCCTTTATAGCGGCTTTCCATCACCGAAATATCTTGGTGGAAACGTTCACCGTGTTCGTCAATTACGTCTCCGAGGTTGTCCGGGAAAATATCCAGATGTGAGTGGAGGAAATGTATTTTCAAAGACATATTATATCCAATAGCTCTGTATGAAGGAAGAAGTAGATTAGCAATATCGTAGTAATTGTCGGATTTCTGTTTGCAGAGAAAACTGTTGCAAACGTCTTTAAATGAAGCCGAAGCTGCACTTTCTACATTATTTAACATTGAGTTAAGACCAACTATTATTTAAGGACCAACAAATATTACCTTCTTCTATTTTTCCTTCACTTACATTCGGAAATTTGTGCTTGATGTACAAAAATCCGGGATGTAAATCCTGATGTACTATCCTTCATTTCTTTTACAAATTTTTTCACTAGTCCTACCTTTGTATTGAGAGGAGGTAAAAATATTTTTTTTGGCTTCAACTAAGGGCTCTTGAATAATATTTTTTTATTTGGAGTTAAGTTGTCTCGTTTCCTCCACTCTTTGGTAACATAATGTTTATCCCTAGATCGGCTGTCCCATTTGCAAAGAAAACATGTACTTAGTATATCCTAACCGCATGCGTGACAAAATAGCTATAACTTTCAAATCACCACATATGTTCCAGCTATGTTTTTTATAATTTATTTTTTCAAGAACGTTTTTCATCACATCTTATGCCCCTATCAAATTAATACCATAAGCGATTGGTATCGAAGGATATTTGTTATCGTTGTGTACCACTTTAAATTATACTTGGACGAATCTATGAAAAGGCGCCAGTCCTCAGGTTTAAAAACTTATTCTAAGTGCAACATAACCTCATCAATAATTGTGCAATAAACCAAATTATTTTCATCAGTAAAGTACTGAGAAAGTTCTTTTTGTCGGCTTCGAAAGCCCGAAATTTTTGTATTTTTTCGAAGTAAATTCCAACATTGCAGTCTTGATCCTAACAGTTCAGTTTGATTTTTTTGATAAATTTAAATCTCTAACCAAGTCATTCAATTCAACTTGTGATATAAGTTGTGGCTTATTGGAAGATAATTCAAAATCAAAATCTTTGTTGTCTTCTTCAGTATTACCCGATTCTTCATCGCTGCTTTCGAAACATACATTTACAGGTGGCTCAGGAACTGGAATAATTTCACTGTGAGGTAAAGGCTTGATTACAGATTGCAATGAAGGATATTTTACAGTATGTTTAGAGTTTTAGAAATTCCAGCCACACTTGTTAAACAAAAGTAGTAACAATCGGTTATATGATCCTTTGGTTCACGCCAAACCATGTACACCAAATGGCAAATCCTTCCATGTTCCTTTCATATGATATAATATGTGACTATGATATGATTGTCTAGTATTGTTTATTTATACCTTATAAATTATATTAAACAAAGTTAAACAATAAAAAATGAACTAACAAAATACAATGTAGGAGCTTAAAATACTAACTATACGTTGAAAAATGAAAAAAAATCCTTCGATTAAAATTTAAAAGTTTTTCAAAAATGGTGGGAGAGAAAGATTCTGAGTTCATATTCGTTTGCAGCATCAAAAAATGATTAAAATCGTGTATCGCATGTTAGGAAACAAAAATTATGTTTATCAGTGTAATGTTTATATAAATACTTACATATAAATAGCTCATTCTGCAAAATCAACGTAAAATTTAACGAATTTTGAGTGGTTAATTTTTAATCAAATTAAAGCGAAAATAATTACCGGAAACTTTCAGTTCCTTTAATGTTACTATTGTGAACTTAAACCTAATGAAATAAATTCAATAAATAACCATGTGCCTTATGACAGTTTTACTAATACACGAGTGAGGTTTGATTACAGTTGATCAGTTAACTGTAGTAACTTGTAGTCATTGCATTTAATTATATTAGTAATTCTTTATTATCCAATCCTAATATATTAGTACCTCTGACAATATGAATGTACTTTGTAGATCCAACGACATTTTGTTACTGCAAAACACAAACGTAGTTATTACGAAGTAAATCTTGAAGTACTATTTTAAATGCACTTATAAAATATTTTGATTCCCTACTAGCCATATCAGAACATTAGAAGGACAGTACTACTTTATAGTTAGTAGCTTCGCTGTGACCTTCTGTTCAAGTTTGTCGGTGTATTTATGTCCGTAAGAAACGATTATCTATTGAATATAAAGATTTGTTGTGTCAAGTTGACCTTTAATGAAGTGTATATATTAAAAATTGCCTTAACCTATTTGTGAAATTAATTTTATTTTTTTAGGACTATGTAACTTTAAAACGTTCACACTGAATTAATTTTTTCTTCGTAGGCGTATTTATATGAAAATAAATTGAATAATATTTTGTAAAAAGTTCGAGCGTTTTAGTCATGTATTTCGGAAGTGAACATATATATATATTATAATTATTGTAGATTATTAGACGACTTATTGTAAATATGTAGGCACTTAAAGCAAATATTATTATAATTAATTTCTTCTCTTTAAAAAAATCCTGCAACTTTATTTGTGCAAACGACATTAGAGCGTATACTTAAATATCAATAATGTATGTGTTCCTAACCGAATGTATAACAATAGAAGTGTTCGCTTTTGTGATAGCAGTTTGCTGTATGATTCGTGAACAGCTTGCCGTTCTACCCACCGTTTATGAAGGGTGTGCTGAACAAATGAAGAAGAGGGAGTAGTGACGCATTGCGACTGGTGGTCGGCTTGTTGCACGAGTTGGCAAAGATGATACTTTTGTTGGTCTTCATATTGTCGTTCCCCTCCGCCCACCGGTGAAGTCCCGTTAGAGAGGATGGATTATCGCAGGCCAAGCGATCCCAGAGCTAACTGTTCGGTGACCGAGCTAGTCTCTCACTGGCATTTCTCTCTTGTGTCATCTCCGTTCTTTATCTTTCTCTTCATCCGCTTGCCTCGTTAGTTTTCGTGTAGATCAAAGACGTACGGTATTATAGTTCAATGCTGTAAAATGAGTTGCACAACGCATTTTATTTTTTATTTTAAATATTTCCCAAAAAGATAATTCTTTTTCAAGTTGGTGTTATGATTTCGAGATTATTGATTATAAAAATAAAATTATAAAAGTTTTAGTAACATTATCATCTGGTTTTGGTTTATATAAAATCAGTAAAATATTTCGTTTTAAACCGTCTAGTCTTTTAGGAACAATTAGGATTAGGTTTTATTTGATAAGAAGTTAGCAGTTAGCCTTATTGTGCTGCCGTGGAATAAGAAATTAAGAATCCTTAGGTCGGTTCACAAATAGACTACCCCATCAGATTGTATCTACGATACTCTGGCCGTACTGGTCCTGGGATCCTTAGCATGGAATAGCAGCGTTAAAATTACACCAACCGAACAGAAAATTAGGAAGAAAGAGTCAAGGATGAGGAAAAGGAGTATCGTGGCAAAACTAGACGGACGGACACGCTTACGGAGTAATCGCAGTAAGGATCGTAAAGATCCATTCAGACAGTAATTATTGATTTTACGAATGCAATCGTGGCATTTATACCCGGGTTGGAACAGAAAATCAATCGATCAACAAGTTTATGTCCACCAGCTTAATTGTATGTTTCAACAGAAATTATGTTTTCTGTAACTATTCGCGGAAGGTGAACGGGGCTCCTAAAGTAACAACTTCTACCATCCCCGAAATTTTGTGACTAGATTCAAATTGAAGATGGAAACAAATCAGAAATTAACAAAGAGGATTTATTTTTTATTCACTTATTCAAGAGTATTATTTATTGTTTGTATTAATCCGCGGGAAGATTCTTTTTTGCCCGTGATTTTTCTTCTTTCTTGTGCGTCGCATAATTTGTGTGGTAGATAGATTGAATTGATGCTTTTTATGCACAACAGCCCTGTAAATTATTGTTGTGTATAAAAAGCAACAATTCATCCTCATTGATCTTATAAACCGTCCGATGACATTCCATTGGAAGATAAAGGTAAATATCGCATGCACAAGAGTACCTTTAAACTGATATTTCATTAATCAAACTATTATTTTAGTTTCTGCGGTTTTGTCATGGATTCGCTTGCATTTTCATCGTTATGTAGTATTGCACATTGTGTAACTATAAATATAGAGCTTATTGTCATAAATAATATTTAACTGTGTATATTAAAAATAAATTAGAATCTTATTCTTTACCGATTCTGATTTTAATCGTTATAATATCGCATTCATTTTATGCTACAAAGATAAATAAGTATTACATATAATCAGTAGAAATGCAGATTAATTAGTACAAAAATGCAGTATGGCTTATTCTGTTTTTTTTTTTATTTTTATTTCTAGTGATTTTTCCCTGGTAGAGGGGTTGCGTCTCGGCCTTTTATCTGGATTTCTAAGTTCAAATCCCGATCAGGCGTGGCATTTTTCATACGCTTCAAAATTTAATTTTTTGGTATTCCCGGGGACAAGTTTTGTGGAAAAATCATCTAGAAAAAAATATACTATTCGAATTAAATGTTACACAGCTTATATATTGTTAATATAAAAAGAAGTAGATTTTTCATTATATAAAACGATCATAGAGCCATCATCTATTTAGTGAAATCATTCTAAACAGCGTTCTCAGAAATCAAATTAGACTAACCTCATTTTTTCTTAGGAAAATATGTTTAATGTCTTTCGTAACGTATATCCTTTAATGATATTTACATTTATTCATTTAATGTTTTTGTTTCGAAATTCCTTATTTAATAAAAGAAATAACTTTTAAAAGAAATAACTTTTAACTTCTAAATTACCGAATAATACACATAATGGATTCCAAATAACTTTATTTTAACCTTTAATATTTTATTTTCAGTAATTAATTAAATATCTTATTTTCTTAAAATTAGAATTTATAGGATTTTCAATTGTGCTTTTAAGCTCCATCAGTAGACTGGTTTTTTTTGAAGTGAAGACGTTAAGATTTGCGTATTGGACTAAATTTTTTCTGAGAAAAAATAGTTAAGTATATATTTTACGTAATTCATCGAATAACCTTATAAATTATACTTTCATGTTGTTCTATTTATCAGAATATGAAAATAAATTAGTAGCAGCGTATTATATGAGTATATATTTATTTTTAATAATTAGGTGTAATTTTTATACTTTCTTTTTACCATTTCAATTAAATGATTTTGTTTACTAAGATATGTAAAATCTTTTTACTGAATGCCTTAAAGTAGTGACCCTGTTTGTACAAAGCACTGCGTCTTAAATACGAGTAGAAGAAGTACACGGTGTACCGTGTACTTCTAATCTTTTGAATAGAATATTGTAATATTCTATTCAAAAGATTAATTTTGTTCTCTGTTGTTACTTTTTTCTTTTCTTTTTATGGTCCAACTATTCTGTAACAAGAAAGTTAATGTAATTTCTTAATATTTTGGTTTCGAATGGTTTTCAATGATAACATTGTCATTTTCTTGGTTTATAGAGTATAAAGAAAAAGATGAAGTGAATAAAATAAATATCAGAATTGTACGATGTGTTATGAAAGAAGTAAATTAAACATATTTTCCCTAAGAAAGAAACAATAGAGGTTTATCTAATTTGATTTCTGCGAACGCTGGTAGTATGCTACGTAATTCTTTTTGTTAGAATAATTCCACTAAATAAATGAGTTCATGATTGTTTTATAAAATGAAAAACAATTAATCTTTAGTAGAATTTTTTTCAATTTCATGTCGGAGTAGAGTAGAGTGGTGTTACTATCGCACAATTTCTACAGCGTTCACTCGTTTCGTGTCATTTAACTCGGAGACAACCGTAACGAGTTTGCCTGCCGGTTAGGTAAGCGGGCGCTTTGAAAACTGCATTCAAATCTCTGTTCGGCTTGCTCTTCCGCGATATTTCATCACGTACTGTAGTTCATTACTGTTACATCAGTCAGTCACCCCGCAGCATTCCTCCTGGAAAGTCCTTGTGTATTTTATAATAAAATCTCTATGTGCTTCAGTCTAGTTTGAAATGAATCCGCTTCTGAGAACATTTAAACACGTCGCCTATATAACATTACCCAGACCAGTACAACTAGAATTAATTTATTACGTATAAGTATTAATCACACGTGTTGTTTTCTATTTTTAACTCCTACAAAACTATTTGAATTTAATTAGATTTAGTTGTCAGTTTTATTTTGTTGATGGAAATTTAATTAATACCTTTTTTGTAAACCTATTTCATTAAATCAGCGGGGTTTATATCCTTAACTATACTCTTATTTTTGTTGATAGTTCCATTTTTTTTTGTTGGGGGAAAGAATTTTTTCTCTTGAATGAAAGTAAAAGAACTGAGGTAATTAAAACTCCAACTTTTTGAATCGGATAACTTAATTTAAATTATAATTATTTTATTTTTATTTATCAACTTTCTGTTTCACTAGGGTGTAGAATTATTTTTGGACATGTTCTATAATGGAGACAATGAAGTATAATTGTTTACGTTTTCGAACATTGCATTGTTTGCTACTAGAAGTAATTTTAATCGTAGGAATGTTGGGATTTTTAAATCCCACTTCTTTGTGTTCAAATTTTTTCAAGAAATTTAATTGGTTTTTTGTCAATTTACTTTTATCATTGTAAAAAAACCTGTCAATTGATCTAATTAAACAAATAAACAGATTAAGAACTTCCTGCTTTTCTTCAAGATAATTTATTGGTTAGGATAATTGCCAAATTAAACTTTTTTAGACCTTGACTTTTCTCCCTTGGTTTTTTTTTGAGACAGTTTCCTATGGCTATATTAATCGGTACCCTGTTGGCGTCACCGGTATGACGGCTGAAATTTCTGCTTGGAAAATTATTTGACCTTCCGTATTTAAATATATTATTTTACAGACTTGAATACCCGTTTGTTTTCGTATTGTAAGAAAATAACCTAACTTCGTTAAATTTGTCTATGCACTTTAAAAAAAAATTATTTATAAAGCCAGTTTAAGTTTTAAAAAATATAAGAACTAATTCGGAAAACGTTTTAGTCACATTGAAAACAAGCTTTTTTAAGATATTCTGTTTATCTTAAGAGATTATATTTCCTATATCACTAAGGCATGAAGACTAGTTAGTATTAGTAATGTTTCAGCTGGATATAGTAAGGAAATTTACCGTTTATAATTTGGCGCTAGGGAATATCAGTTCAAAACATTTCGTACACCTAATGACCGCGTTTTGAGACTGGCTTATACATTTCACTGATGTGAATTTTTTTGGATTTTTTAGTTAGTTAATTTTTTTTGTTACTCAAATTTTTTTTACAATCTGTTTCATAGATAGAAAACATAAGTAAATCTCATGGCAATAAGCAAATGCAAAGGAGTTTCCTTGAAACACGGTAATTAAATACCTTCTAAAAAACATCAATAGTATATCAAAGATAGCGTATTTAATGATAAAGTCTAAACACTTAGGCACTAGAATTTTAAAAAAACCAGTAATATGAATAAAACCACTAGGTAAAAGAAAAAGTACAAGAACAAATCGCACCAGAAACATAAACATAAATAATTAGACGATGCACGACTCAAAAATGGAAGCCTCGTCCTGAGTATCATTATTAGTTTCCTAATACACATGTAGCCACTTTAACCGCCAGACATCTTCGCTATTGTCCAAGAGGTTAACAGCTTAATGGTTCATGTGTTCATTAAATTTTATCTAGTACTTGGTTGCTAATGGATTGACTTGTTCCTGAATATACAGTAATCCTAAATACTCATGGATTTCGGTGTTCCAAAAGAACCGTGGCGCCTGCGTTATGCAACTAGCAAATTTATTCTGGAAGCGGGAAGTGTTGAATAGTTTCTATATTGCTGGTACATGCCGTAACTCCAAGTTGGATTCTGTGTGACCAAATCGGTTTTAGTACACTTAGTACAGTAATAACTTGTTAGGACAACTGCGATTTCCTGCCTATCAACCAGTATAGCTTCTTAAATCTGATATCTAGCCGGTTCTGATTTCCTTATGAACCTTCCATGTTAAATGACCATCTAGGTGAATAACTAAATACCGCACACTCCCAACTTGCGGGATGTAACCCCCATGTAAATGGAGGCCTGGGTATCACCTCTTCTCTTAGCAAGTATCATACGAGTCGACTTCGCTTGATTCACCTGTATTTACCAAGAAGGGAAATTGACGTAGCTTAGATCAAATCAAGTCGACAATGGTTGTTTTGTTACCATCTTTTTTTTTTGATAAAAATTGAAACAAAAATAAGGTTAATAACCGTATTTTTGAAATGTATGGAAGTGGATACGCTTATATGCTTATTTGTTCACCGATCTTTACTTCCTTGTACGAAGTAAAGGAAGTATTGTGATCGCGAAAAATTATAGATTTCAACGGAAATATCCATTTTGACCATCCCTGAATCCTTTTAATTAGCTTGAGCGTGACGTCTGTACGTAGGTACGTACATATGTGCGTATGTGTTTCGCATTACTCAAAAACAATTAGCTGTAGGATGTTGAAATTTTGGATTTAGTCCAAAATCCAAAACATTTGGATTTTGGACTTTTTCTTAATTGCAGTAATAAGCCCTCATTGAGAACTTCTCAACGATAAAATCGTATAATAAGTGGTACTTATTTTCATTGGTTTCAGAGTTGTAGCCAAATATAATTTTAATTAATGAAATATTTTGATCTTACAAGGAGAACGCACATCGGTTCGAATCCGACTTCATTTCCTTTTTTTAAATTTAAATATATTGATTTATTTATAATTATTAACCTGTGATTGTAAAAAAATATTTACGATAAATAATAGTTCAATAATAACAATAAAAAAGAAAAAAAAAATGAAAAAAATCAGAAGTTATTAGTGAAATAATATTTTATATATTTTTAAAAATATATGTAATTTAATAGGCGTACAAGGAAATCATGTGGTGCCCGCATCAGATTTTTTTTACTTTGAAGTTTTTACGTCATCGGATCTGTTGTTCTGGAATTTAACTTGATCGAAAGTAACTTCTTTAAATTACATACAGCTAAGAATCGATCAATATTGATATTAGTTTGATAAATGTTTCATGAATATAGTTTATCTTTACTCAAGAACACATGCTTATGTATAACGATTATGTGTATACGCCGTGCTTTAATATTATAAATTACATATTTTTAAATTCATTTCATTTTCATTGTAAATGGTGATCATAGATATGGTCTAATAATTTACCACGAACTCGGCCACAGTTTTTTTCCAAGAGATGACTTAATTTCTGCTGGTTAAAACTCTTTATGGCTGCACCTTATAATGAACATCCTCGTCTCGTGATTATTAAAAAAAAAAAGCTAACGATTTTTACTGGTGTATGTATCTAACGCGAGATGTGCCGGTAGTTACATGAAAGGTAAGCGTTTTAGATTTTATTTACAGACTGTGAAATGACAAGAAATATAGAATAAAGTAGAAACCGACAGGAAACCAGTTTTTATCAGAAGATAGTAGATAGACCTACAATTGAAATTGGGGTATATAAATCGTTTCTGCAATTATATTTTATTTCTTTACTTTTATAAACCCAGATATATTTTTATATACGGTATATAATAATAAAATTATATTTTATTATTAATCTTTTTTATAATGAATTGTTAATTTTGAATAACCTAAATATAAATAATTTTTTTCGTAATATTATAATTTCCATTTCACTAGTGGGAATGGAATCATACAACCGCATAATGTGGTTAAGAGCAAAACAGTCGCTTATTTCACGAGATGTTATCTGTCGTAATGATGATAATACGAACACGACTGTTGTGCTTGATATGATACATGGTTAAATACAAAAAAATAATTTCTAATTACATAACAGTTATAATACGATGTTTTTGCCTGTCGGTAACTGTTATTTTATTGCTTAATAGAACTTAAAAATTACATCATTTATGGGCATGGTAAATAGATATTATTCTTTTAAATGAATTTATCTGGGTTACGTTCTATATTTACACGCTGATGAAACTTAGAATATTAATCTAAATATTACTGCTGTAATAAAGTTTATTGTTCCTGGATATTTGTTTAAAGCATTTTTGTTGATATTTCAATTGATAATGTACTCTTTTTCACTCTTAAAAATTGTAGTTTATTTATAAATAACTGCACTATTTTTTGGATGGCAGTGCAGATAACTAATTTGTGGTCAGTTGTTTGAACATTCCCAACAACTGTAGAAAAAAAATTACGGCTTGTAAATCAAATACTGACGTCAGATTCAAATTCAGGAACCGTCATAAAGTGAATTATTTATGGAACAAATCTCCTTTAATCACGTTCTTCGTTGATTCATACTTTTTTTTCTTTGGGTCGTTAAATAGATTTTTCTAAATTCACCATCCATCTTTTTTTCTATCACCTTACAATTATTGGCCTACTAATTGTAAATTCTGCTCACTCTGTCGAAGGGAGTGCATTGCTGCCTCCAAAAACTAGGGTCCTATCAGGCGAATTCCAGCAGAATTCCGGCATTATTACCGAAAGGTACTTGCGGGAGAAAGTACCTTGGTAGTTTTTAAGGATAACCCAAGTAATAATATATCTAAATCGATCTGCTGAGGATCGGAACGCAATTCCGTCCTAAAACAAAAGAAAATAAATATATAACCGCCATTAAATAAATAAATACACCCCTCCCGATTTTAAGAGGCCCAGCAGCAAGGGACTGACGTCTAGGCTGTGCGATGAATAAGGGGATATATATTGTCGCGTGTTCACGGCTCGATCAGGATATTGAGAGATTGATAATTGAAAATATTTATATAATTACAATTTATTAGTTGAAGAACATAAATACGACAAGTCAATAACAACAATGATAATAAGAATAATCAACTCACAATAATAATAATGACAACAGCAAAGAATAATAATAATAATAATAAATAAATACAAATAATAATCATAGTAATCACAACCAAAACAGTAATAATAAACAGTGGTTACATACTAAACAGAATTTAAAGTAATCGTCAGGATTTATTTACAGGTAGTTAAATATAATTCAGTCCCATTGACAAAAGACATCAGCATTACCGATAGTCTTAACACTTTTAACCACTAGTCTTGTATTAATAACAATAGTACAATAGATATGGCAAGTATACAATTCTTTCACTGCAAATTTCTTTGCTATTCACAAATAAATCTACCCTAACAATTTTTGAATGAAATTTAGTAAATTATTCTCTATAGTCGTAACAGTAACTCACTAAAACATTTCTTGTTTTCGTGAGCTGGAATTACTCGTGACGTCACCATAATTGCGTCGAACCTGCACTAGAAATTCCCTTCTTCACTGACCTCCTCGCAGAATAGTCTCGCTTAAAACTCGCACAATAACATCTCGCTTAAAACTCTATTGTAGCACTCTCTCGCAGACTCTCCTCGCAGAACTGATTTCAACTGGTATTCCCCGGAGTTTTTATACTCCTATCCTCTTTACCTGTCGGACCGAACCCAACTCTAAGCGTGAGAATGATAGTCCGCCCTCATACGTTCCCATGAAATTCCTGCCCCGGTTCGGTAACTCTTCTCACGGAACAAACATTTGTTTATGTGTGTCAGTGAGCAGTATTACAAAAGACGTTTGTTAAACGGACCTGCTACCTTTACTAAAAGGGTTTATTTTAGCCCCTTTCTGGATTCCTACCATTATTATATTTTCTACTACTTTCTTAATTGGTAGGAATTCGTTACTCAGATCCGTTATACCGGTCTTGTTACAATATCCTCCTTCATCCTTACGCTCCGTTCAGATTTTTGACCGATTTCTTTACCCGTACATCTATAATGCATCAGTAATTTTTACTGATTTACAAACGTTAGGAAAATGAAACGATTCCTTGTATAGTATGTTAATAATACTGTCGGTATGAAACCTACTTGTAATAGTGTGAATTTCTTCATACGGTAATTTTTGTTAGTTTAAATGAAAAAAAAAAACAAAAAAAAATTATTTATATATATATATATATATATATATATATATATATATATGTATATATAAAATTACTGGGCTTTAAAGACTACGTTATATATTCTTTGTTCGAAAATCTTCATAAAATCTCATTTTTATTCGAATTATACGAAATGAATTTGTGGAATTTCAATAGACTTCCTAACATAGTACTAGAAACTGAAGAGTTTTGCTGATCAGGTCAGCCTACGTTTTATTTGCAGTTCACTACGTATTGGATATTTCTCGAGGTTTATTGCTACCAGGTACATTCATGAGCGGAGCTCCACCGTCTGTAAAGTTAATTTTTATTCTTATAAAAAAAGAACGATTAAAAGAACTAAAAATTTAATATCGAACATTTCTAATTTCGTATTACGTTTCCTAAGATTTTAATTAATAGTTCTTAATTTTTTTTTTAATTTCTCCTTTTTAGAATGAAATACTACTGGTCACAGCAGAAATCATCTTACCATTAGAATTATTGGTGGCATGAAAACGTTATAAGTTCTGTTAAACTGATGAAGAAATAATGCATTTTTCTTTGCATGTAATGTGATGCTATGAATGGTTGACATAGCTTTACTGAAATATTGGAAATTAAAAAAAATATTACAGTTGTTTTTAAGTTATCTTCTGTTCTTTTTGAAAAAAAATGTTTTTTTTTTAAATTACTTAAAAAAAAATGTAAACAGTTACTTTTTGTTAGTAGTTTTATGCATGTAATCAATGTGTCTTGCTGAACTGTGAATAAATAACAGTACTATTAACTATTGAAGTTTTTTCAGTTAACTGACCCTACTTGTATTGTGTAAAATTTGTTTCTGTGCGTAAGACCAGAATACAACAAATAGTTGTGTTTCCCGTTTCTCATTAAGATAGTTGTCCCGTTACGTTACTGTTCGCTACGCCAAACTGAACTGTCTTTTTACTGTTAGAACGTTTATATATCACTTGGAAATCGCTTGTAGATGCGTTTGAAGTACCATGATATTAAGATGAACTAGTGTCTAAGTAAATGATTAAACTATTTCTCCTACTTATTGTTTTCGTTTTTACCCACTGATAAATATGCCTAGCATAACTTCATTTGTATATGTTTATAGCATTTATTTTCAAAAAAATAGTAAAATAGTATAGTAATTATTTTTTCCTATCCATAAAATGTTGGATAAAATTTTAATAAAATAAAATTTTGTTAAATTTGTTCACTATCAGACAATTTTCCTAATGAAAATTTTTATCCTTTTATTGTCTAAATTCCTGGTTTGTTTGGACGATAACATTTTCTTGATTTTGATTATCAAGTTAAAGACATTTGGTTTTGGTAGCTTTTGAGTGCTCTATAAAAATATAGAAATATTTTCTTTTATACGCTTAATTAATGTACCCCCTAGTCTTGAAACTACTTACTCTTATCTATACAAACGTACTCACATTAACCATTTCCCATTGTTATATGTATAAATGCCGGTGCAGTATATTAATTTTATTAATTAATGAAATTTTAAACGCACTTTTTTGCGACAGTTAAAAGAAATAACATTTAAAAGGCTTTTAATGTCTGTGATTCCATTTATTTGGATTTCACTGATTTTTATCAATAAATGATAATATTATATTGCATTTTTATAATTTTTCCAATTTTTGTTTTCGAAAAAGGAATAGAAATACAGAAGAATGTTTTTGTGGTCATGTAACCTTGTAAAATATTACCTAGTTTTTTTATTTAAGAACCAGATATCCAAAGTTATGTTGAAGATTTTGAGATATCGGTATATGTAGACTACACGTATATTTACACGTATATGTAGACATTATTATTATTATAATGTTAATTCCCAATTTTTGTCGCTTTTTTGTCAGCAATTTTTTTTTTATTTCGTTTAATCGGGTTTTGTTAAGAAAAAGAAGTTGAAGTAGATGAAAACATACATGATGAGTGTATATTGAAGTCAGTGTGATACTAACCATATTATATTAAAAGCATAAATTATGCCTTCTTAATTGTCGGTTTTTCTACCGCAGTCAGAGCTACTATGGAATTGAAGGTAGTTAAAATGAATTTTTGGCTGAAAGCAATTGTTACTAGTATACAGCTACTTAACCATTCGTGACCTATTCCGTGGCTTCATTACATTCACGTTATTCTTTTTTCAATCGGTGTTGCATTTTTATTAAAAAAAATTATCCTACTGATTTAAATAATAAAAACAAAAAATATTCTGTTTTGTTTTTCTCTTTCTCTTTTATTCTTCCTCATACTGATTTTATTTAACGTTCGTGGTGTGTGAATGCGCGCGTGTCCATATATATATATATATATATATATATATATATGTCTGTGTGTGTGTGTGTGACTCCACTTGAGTGGGGAGACTTTTAAATGATTATGTGTATGTAACATTAGAGATATAAAATGTATACAAAATTGTCGTGAGTCAGGGGCGCGAGTTATGATGGTGACTTGTGCAGGGAGTGGTCGCCGGGTGGAGGTGCACAACAGCAGCTATCTGTGGTGACCACAGTGTGGGGCGTCACAACATCAACGCAGTCGGGGCCTCACGGCTACAACCAGCAGCAAGGGGGGACAGCCGCCAAGGGACCCGCGGGCTACCGCAACCAGACTACACCCGGGTGAGTTTTCACGTCCCTGCACGTCGCCATCTTACTAATACTTGCATGCTTTACTACACATATTAACGTGCACGCCTGATACTAATATAGTAATAATTAATTACTTATCATTAGCAAAACTTATACTGATACAAATAGCGTTTGCCTACAGATATTTGTATGAAGTGGTTCGGTTAATAATAATATTTAAAAAATAAGTTAAAGAAATACAAACTTTATTTTATTGCTGAAGACGTCATCATATACTAGTATGTCGTAAGCTGTTTAAAGTTCATTATGACTCGTCAAAGAGAAATAAAATAATTGATCAGAGTATGCGTAAAGCGAATATTTGTTGCTTAATTATGTTTTATAATGAGTCTCTCTAATGGCCGGGTTGTCAGTGATTTTAAGTTGCTTTCATGTAATTTATCAGTCATGAATTTGTAATACAGCGCGAGATCGAATCATTGGCGTTATTACATTTAAAAGGAAACTGCCCGGTTTACTTCCATGACCGCAATTTCCGTAAGAAGCGACGAAAACTGAGTTACACCCATACTAACAAACTTTCTTATTTTTTACTCGTTATATTTACTGTAAGTGAAGAAACTACCCTAAGCGGCATAAACATATTGAATTACAAAACTCGATAAAGATTTTAATATCGAGTACAGTGTACAGATTCGATTTGATTAACAGAGAAATTGTTAATATTTTAATTTGGTCGTTTGATGTTTGACTTCTTAGGCGCTGCCGAGATTAAGCGTTTGAATATGGGTATTGTTGAAAATACTCTTATTTCCAGATAATTTTTTATTGATCCTCAGGACCACAATTTTTTTTTTCTTTTGGCATCAATTCATTGACTTTAATGTTATTTAAATTCAACAACGTTTATTTTGTTAACGTTTCAATGCGTGTTGTTTGTTGTAAGAAAAGTACGAATACTAATTTGTATAATAATTTTTACCTAAAGTTGTATAAAAAAATTAGGAATTGCGTTTAGTGTTAACAATTTAGATACGATTGTTTGTTTTAGTAATTTGTGAAATTACATAGAATTTGATCTGAAACGTGGAATTTTATCAAACAACTTTACATTATTTGCTTGTTAATAAATATAATGACTTCATTAATTCAGTGCAAAGAGATAATAAGATATGAGATGCTATCAGTGTTGCCACGCGTACGCTTGCAGAATATATACAGCAATAAAGTTGATTTATTGATAGGAGTAACCTTTAGATTTATGGCTGATGAATCTAATAAATAAAAATGTTTAACAGTTGCAGTTTTAGTTCGATATGCAATAATAAATAATCTTACTTTGTATCAACAGTAACATCTCGCTATATTTTTTTTACATTATCCCTGTTCGCATTTTCTATTACGTTACCTACCTGTCAAATAAAATAAATATAATATATTTTTTAGTATGACTTTTTCATACTTTCCGAGTTACTGTTTCTGATAATTTGTTTCTGAAGTAAGTTAATATATTTTCGTAATTAAAAATATTTTTGTTCTGAGATTAGTTATGTTTATCGTTTTGTTAAACTAATAAAATTGTTTATCTTGATAATTTTTAACATTTTCATTGTAATGAATGATGTCAGATTTATAAGGAAATAACATTATCATCAGAAAATTGCATTTAATTAACACTGTAATGCATATGTAATTTAACTTTTTATTGTTGAACGGGTAGCAAATTAAACATTGCTACTATTTATTTACACACGTATAATGCACTAAATTAAAGGTATTGTTGGAATTTTAAGGCACCCCTCTTCTATTCGTTACACGTATTTTGTCGCATACGTAAAACCATATGATTTGTTAAAATTATTTATGTTAATTGAGTAATTTGTAATTTATTTATTTAGTTCGTAATTTATTATTTAGGAATTTATTCTAATTCATTAAAGAGAGATGTCATGGTAGGAAACGGAAAATATTTTCCTGATGGGAAAACAGAGTAGAAAAATAAATAGTACATATGTATCACATGACCTCAGAAATACATTACATATATGTACACAAATGGATTTTCAATCCGGTTTCATATTGTATTTCAGGTTATTTATTCCCGTTTTTTTGTGTTCTCGATATTGCTTTCTTCTCATCTGACGCATTAGAAGTTTTAAAAAACTCTGCTGGCGCCAGTGAACTTTATCGTGAACATTTCCACTTCATCGCCTTTTCTAAAGTATGCGAATTCATTATCTGAAATGTCTTCCTTCATGTATGTGTTTTCGTGTGTAGTGTCATAAGTATGAGCTAAACGGACGTAATTATTATTTGTACGTTATTGTTGTTATTATGTAGATTTGCATGTTCTAGCGTCACGAAATCCTCGCAAACATTTAGCACAGGGGCAATAGATGAATTATTTTAACGTTTTAAAAAAATATTTTATTTCTACATTACCACCGATATCACTTTAAAAATCGAGAATTTAAAATTAATGATTAAATTATGGATTTTAATGGAGTTTGCAAAAGAAACGTCGGCTCAGTAATATTATAAGTAGTAAACTATTCAATAAACCTTTTTATTTATTAATTATCTTAAAAAATGTAATATCCCAATTTTAACATGAAACAAAAAATTCAAAAAGCTTGATATTTATGGGCTGTTTAGATTTATACTAAAACAAGTAAAAGGAATGTATATGTACCCAGAGCAAATAAAACGAGTTATATGAAGTTCTTTTCAAGTACTGCTCCTAAATTGTATAACATACTTCCTAATCATATAAAGACCAGTAGGAACCTAAACACTTTCTTAAAGCTACTAAGACGATGGCTAATTAATATTGATGATGCTGAAAGTATGTTCCATGTAATTACATGATTTATGATTACATATATAATTAATTGTAATGCTTTATACTATTAGTCTTAACATAGTAATAGATTTTTTTACATATATAACTTAGCGGGTAGCACTGGATGAAAGGTTTTTTAGTAAACATAAATATTTGACGGCAATTGATCTTCTCTATACTTAACTGCAGAAAAGATAAGTTTCCACCAGAGTAAATAATGAATTGAACCAAAAATAATCCTCCTATATAAGATAAAACTGTTTACTTTTTCCCCTTACTCTTAACTAAAAAGATTAATAGAAAAGGGATGGTGCCACAAAACGGGCAAGACCCTTGTGGACACCTAATCTTTCACTTATACAAATAATATAAATTAAGTATAATTAAGTTAAGTTAAGTAATAAATATAAAAACTGTATTATAATACAATGTTAAATTAAGTATGATTAAGTTAATTAATATTATAATTAATATTAGGATTACTCCATTAATTATTAATTCTGTAAAAGTGAAAGAAATAAAGAAATAGAAGTATTTAATTTTATGTGAAAAATAATGTTTGGCGTGATGAAGTTATCGTCAGTAATGTAAGATGAAGTTAAATAATTAATTCTTCTATTTGACATTTT
This sequence comes from Lycorma delicatula, assembly GCF_047948215.1. NCBI lineage: Eukaryota > Metazoa > Arthropoda > Insecta > Hemiptera > Fulgoridae > Lycorma > Lycorma delicatula. The sequence goes on along the minus strand of NC_134455.1, from coordinate 278,775,604 downwards.
TTAACTGCCTCTGACTGAATGACTTGACTGAATTTGTGTGTGTGTGTGTCTTGTATTCTATATATACTTGTTATATTGCAGATATGTCTGTTATGATCGGTCAGCATTAGGCAAATGAACATAAAAGAAAATCATTTTATTGCAAAAATTGAACTAGTACGAAACATAGGCTGTATTCTTAATGAACGTGTGACCGTAGCAGACGAACGGTTTAAATATTTTAGACTGATTTTTAATTTTTGAAGACTAATGTGATATTGTATAATATTTCCATACATTTTTGTGCAGAATTTTTCATCCAAAAAAAGCCGAACTTTAGTTTACTTTATTTTGAAAGTATTGTATTAATTTGAATGGGAAATAACATGCACTACCGACCTGTTCATTATCATGTATTAAGTGTATTATTGGTTGTTTTTCTTTCAAGTATTACATTTTTAATTTTCTATTTTCTTCATATTAACACGGATTTTGCTAGTGATAGGGTTTTCACCTAACTCCAATTTTCGTCTTCAATTTTTGTAGCGATCTTTATATGAAAATTTTTGATTTTTTTGTCATGTCTTACATGCCACTGCTAAAAATTAAATTTATAGCTTATTTCATAGCTACCGTATAGTTCAGTATGCAAGTTATCTTCGTTTACTTTTGTTTGTTCTTCTAAACTGGGCCGGCTGCAATGTAGATGGGCGATATGAATTGTGTACGTCTGCTATATGGTTGTTTTTGTGTTTTTATTGAGCGAAAAACGCTTTGGTTTTATCATCGCCCGGAAAAAATTTTATGAAATAAAAAAAAAAACTAGCTTAGAAACTAAAAAATTAAACAAAACTTGTAACTAATATCTCAGCTAAAATTTCTCTTATAAACTATTTAAAACTAATCTCACAGCCGTAAAGTTGAATTAAAAATGAGAGTAATGATAAAATAAAATGAAGTAAAATAAAATTTAACTAGAAATAAAAGAGATTAATAAAGTCCAAGAGGTGTGTAAAGGGCCCCTTCTCGGATAAGGAAAGACTAAAAAATAATATAAAAACTGTAACTAAGATAAAAAGTAAAACTAGGTTAAAAACTAAAATATAAAAAAAAACTAAAACATGCAACTAATAACACAGATAAAATATTACTAAAAGCCCACTAATATCACTAAAAAATGTATAACTAATAGCACAGTGGGAGATTTAACAACATAAAATTTAATAAAAATAAATAAATAAAAAATTTAAATAAAACATAAATAATTTAAATAAAAATTAAATGAGGTTCCAGAGGAGTGTAAAAGGCCCTTCTCGGATACAGAATAAAAAAAAACATAACAATTAAATGAAAAGAAAAACAAACACATTAAAAATAATTCTTCAACGCTAGAACAAACAAATATATATATTACAATTTTAAATTATGTATAAAATATTAACACTTCTTAAAAATAGCAACACCCTGTCTAAAACTTCCTTACTATTGACCAGAATAATGTTTCACTTTAATTTAAATTTACGACGCAAGGCTGCATAACATATGCAATCCCCAAGTATGTGGCACACAGTCAAGCGGTAGTTGCATCGTACGCATAGTGGTGCGTGTCCTGCTGACATGGATACTCGTGGTGATTGTGGTATGCCCTAACTGCAATCGACAGAGGACCACTTCCTCCCGACGAGTTTTTCTGCATGACGAGTCCCATGGTAACACAGAATCTTTAATGTGCCGGAGTTTGTTATCAATGGTAGCCATCCAGTCACCTTGGCACTTTGCTCGAAGAGACTGTTTTACACAGTTAATAAAGTCAGAAGCAGCAGCACGAGTGGTGAAAGGAGGTTGATTACATGCGTCTTTAGCAGCGGAATCTGCACGTTCGTTACCTGGAATTCCCACGTGGCTAGGAATTCAACAGAAACTCAGTTGTGTGTTGCGTTGGTTACTTGTTTAAGTTGTATTGTTATTACGTCATCATCGTTATCATCATCACCATCATCATCATTATTATTGTTAATTAATAACTGTACTTGGTATTTGTATTATATGTATCAGTATTGGGTTTCGATTCTTTTTAAAAACACAATGCAAATTACAACATAGCTTAAATTTTTTGCATCGTTTTTTTTCTTGTATAGAAACAAGCTGATACCTAGCACAATAATAAACGTTGTACTGTATCAACTGCAATATGTACGCAATTGCTTATATTTATCATGATATAAATAGTTAATTTTTAGCTTGTGAGTGTTAATGGGATGTACGCAGTTTATTTTGACTACAAACTTTTTTTTCTTTTTTTTTTAAGTAATGAAAAAGTTATAAACTATATTTGAGTATACTGTATGCATTTAAACAAGTGTTTTATTATAGAAGATTAATATTTGTTTTACAGCATATTGTTTTATTTTAAAGATATGCGTTTTAAATGTAATTCACACTTCATGTTTCTCTTCTAATGTTACCGTTATATCTTTTCTGGTTGCATGAATCTATTTAACGGTTTAATTGGTTGAAATTTCAGAAATATGCAACAATTTTTCGATTAAATTTTTATTTGTCGATTCGACCAAAACTGTTTCTTATTTAGACCTAAACGTAGACATAGATGTAAACTATTCTTGTATGTATACGTTACTTTTTCTATTAAAGCGTACATGTACGCGCGCACCTCTGTGATATTTGATGCGATTACTTCCTCTGTTCAATTGTACCGGATGATTCAAAAAGGATTTCAAAGGTTTAAAAGCATATAACAATTTATTTAGATATCTTACAGATTTGGTTGAGGTTTCATTTTATAGCAAAACACATAAAGTCTTGACTCGTGTAGTTAATTAGTGACGAATTGGGCCATCTGCGCTGTCACTGGTGTTGTTAAAAATGGATATATTTACTGATGCGGAACGTTCTCGCTGTGTGTTTTGGTTTCACAATTTGCAGTCAGCAGTTGCCGTAGAGAGTACGGTAGGGAGCCTCCTAGTAGACCTACAATTTACTCTTGGCACCAAACCTTCGTTGAGACAGGTTGTTCTGATAAACATACAAAATCACCAGGATGCCCACGCGTTCATGAAGCTACTGCGGAACAACTCGGAGAAAGCTTTTCGTGTAGTCTGAAGAAATCGATTCGACCTGCGTCATGTGAGACTGGCGTTCTACAAACGACTGTTTGGTATGTATTACGTAAACGATTGTTCTTGAGGCCGTACAAAGTAACAGTGGATCAACATATTACAGATGACGACAACGTTGCTTAACTGCAGGTTTGTGTGGACGTGATGAATAAAACTTCAGACAACGATCCGTTTTTAGACGATGTAATTTTTAGTGGTGAGTCAACGTTTCACATCAGCGGATAGGTGAGCAACCATAACTGCCGATTACGAGGTATTGAAAACCCTCATGAAACTTTGCAGCACATTCGTGATAGCCGTAAGCAAACAAATACTGTACGATCCGTTCTTTCAGGAGGCAACCATAAATGGTATCATTTACCTGGACAAGCTTAACAGTTTTATTTCCTCAGTTAGACGATGATGACCAATATGGACGCCATTACCATCAGCAAGACGGGGTATCACCTCACTACCGCCTAGAAGTCCGAGATTTTCTTGATACTTGATTCCGTGGAACGGTCGTGAAGGTCCAATTGCATGATCACCTCCTCCCCAGATTTGACCCCGTTAGATTTTTTCTTGTAAGGTTTCATTAAGATCGGGTTTATGTGTATCACCTTTGCTTACTGATCTTGTTGACCTAAGACTTTGAATTAACGCCGCAGCTGCAGAGGTAATGGCCGACTTGCTGACTGCAGTCTAGAATGAAATCAGCTTCAGGTGGGATGTATGTCGCATTACAAATGGAAGCCATATCAAACCAAACCAAATTATTTCTAATTAATTTCTTCTGTTTTATTCAAATAATAGCACTATTTTAATAACACCTGCATGCGATAACGCTATTTCAGATACAATAGTAATAATTTTCAATTAAGAAACTACTGAAAGAACAAGTGATCGACTTGATAGGAGTGGAACAGAAGAAGAAATAGGGCACATGAGGAGGACCGAATGTCCTCCTCATGAATATTGCGTGATAAATTTTATATATTTTTCTATGAAATGAGACCTCAACCGAATCTATAAGTTATCTGGATAAATTTTTATATGCTTTTAAAGTTGTTTACCCGGGTGTTTCCTGTGCATTTATCTCATGCTTTGTCTCCATCATTAGTGTACCGAATTAATCACTTTTAGACTCGATTCATAGTGACCGTATTAAACGTGTCTTATATAAAAAATTTCTGATCACGATGTTACAACTTAATTATAAACGTAAAATATTAGATGTTATAATAAAAAGTTAAACAACGTAAAGTTTTACCGATTTCTTTAAAGAGACGTATTTTACTTATAAATATGAATGATATGTTACTTAAAAGTTTTTTCAGTTAATAAAATTTTAATGTATAGTTATTAATATTGTATACATGTTATTATTTGTATTTAAATTTTTTTTTGTGTGAGATTGGCGTTAATTAGTTAATTAACGTTTACGGTTTTTTTATTAGCGGTTGAGGTATTTTAATTTACTTACTTTTCATCATTTAAATCTTTAAATTACTTGCTGATGAATGGTGTGCAAAAAACAAGAATCAATGTTGTGCGAGCTGAAGGTATTCTGATGTAGCGGTACTTGCATTAAAAGCTGTTGTGAACTGGATATTATTACGGAAAATGCACTGTGTGTATAGTAAATGTATATTTCTATGCATGCACTACTTTAATGCATTTACTGTTCTGAATTACCGTAGTGTGACCCGATGATACTAGTGTTATGGTATTTGCAACGGTCCTCCTCAATGTGCCCTATTTCTTCTTCTGTTCCACTCCTACCAAGTCGATCATTTGTTCTTTCATTAGTTTCTTAATTGAAAATTATTACTATTGTATCTGAAATAGCGTTATCGCATGCAGGTGTTATTACAATAGTGCAATTATTTGAATAAAACAGAAGAAATTAATTAAAAACAGAAGAAATTAAAGAAATATTTTTGATTATGTTAAATTATTAATACCGTTTTATAATCTGAATTACTTCGTGAGATTATATTTTTCTCTCTAAACTAATTATTCCAGCTAAACATGAATTAAAGACATTTAAGATGCGATTAAAAAAAATAATTTACCCTTTTAAAATGGTTTATTAAATTACGCTGTGATAATTTCTCGAAGTAAATTTAAATAATTTATTTAAAAAGTAAGACTACCATGTTAATCCACCGGGTTGGTCTAGTGGTGAACGCGTCTTCCCAAATCAGCTGATTTGGAGGTCGAGAGTTCCAGCGTTTAAGTTAAAGGCAGTTACTTTTATACGGACTTGAATACTAGATCGTGCATACCAGTGTTCTTTGAAAGTTGGGTTTCGATTAACCACACATCTCAGGAATGGTCGAACTGAGACTGTACAAGACTACACTTCAGTTATACTCATACATATTCCGCTCTGAAGTAATACCTGAACGGTAATTCCCGGAGGCTAAACAGGAAAATATAAGAAAACTCTGACATGTACGAGATCGTAGGATTTCTATTGATAAATGTTATTGTCGATAATATTTATTTGTTTAACACATAAATACTGTTCTTACGTTTAACTGACTCCTTTTCATTTTATTAATAAATCCGCTTCCCTTTTCTTTTTGTCACCTATTAATCTGTTGTTTCGGATATTTATACAAAATTTGAATTTGAACGTGGTCAGATTGTGGAACATGACAGTGGGATAATTTGTAAGCACAAAACTGGCTTTTAAATTGTAAAATTTAAGGAAAATAATACTCTATATATAAATCTCGTAAATTTTGACCCGGTAAGTTCTTGAGTTTCAAATTTACAATCATTTTGGTGATATGTTTTTAATTTAAACAGATTTTATGACTTTTTCTAACGTTTACTAATGAGGCTTATGTACCTTTGCTATACATTGATTGTAAGGTTAGAAGATGGAAAAAAAAATTGGTTTCTTTATTTTATTTGTTGGGTTCGTGTAACGGAAAGTAAGTTAGCTCTTCCAGCCGGCCTCCGTGGCGCGACTGGTAGCGTTTTGGCCTTTCTTCCGGAGGTCCCGGTTTCGAATCCCGGTCAGGCATGACATTTTCACACCCTCTGAAGCAATACCTAACGGTGGTCCCGGAGGTTTATAAAAAAAAGTTAGCTCTTCCAATGAATGAAATGTTTTTATCGATTTAGTTAGATAACATATCGTTAATGTTGTGAACACATCGGATTTTGCTTCTGTTTTGCTCTTTTACAGTTAAATTAGAACAAGCCGGTGTTGACTAAAAGTAAAATTTATTGGAAATACATTGAAGCCATTATTTGTCGTATATAATGCACAGTGAGGGAGCGTGTTTGCGCGCTTACGTATGTCTAGGCTAGTTTGGGTGTTCTTATGAGAATTTACCATTACGTAGATAATTTTATGCAACTAATATTAATAAAATTGTATTTATATGAATACCTTATAATATCTTAAATTATTTTTAAAATGTCATAGTTCCTTCCATAAATTTTACAATAAACTTTGTTTATTGGTATTATATGCGATTCCGGTGTCGGTTGATTGCAGTCGTATAGGCATGTGCATCCGGTATCAATGAATACAAATATCTGTATTCAAGGTCTCTCAATTATAATCCAGAAGTATAGAGAATAACATTACACACGGTAAGCTCGTGCTAACACATATCATTTGAGTCCAGCATCCTGTTCGTTTTTGTTTTACGTCTAAGAAATCTATTGCATCATGTAATAATCGGTCTATTTTATTCGTTTGTTGTAAGGAAAATTTTTTCACTATTACACCGATACTAATGAAAAAAAAAAAATTTAATTACTCAGAAAAAACTATTTTCTTGCTTGTTTGAAAATATTTAATATTCGTTCGTTTAAGCTTTATGATAATGCGCAATTCAATATAGGCTGTTAATAATTTTAGCTCGATATCAATGACCGACCGGATGACGACACTCCACATCCTAGATCTATTAAAAGAAAATAATACATTTATGTTAATTATAAAAGTAAGTTATCTTCCCTCTTAATGATTGTTAAAATCGTCCTTATCTGAGTCTGATCAGTTCAGTTATAATTAAATCATACCATTATATCTAATGTGTAAAAGAATGGATTTTATATAAATTTCCTTACTGTTTTTGTTTTGACAGAAACAGTGCTTCAAACACTGAGAAACAGCTTTGCTTCTCTATACGATTCTCTCGAGAGTGTCAGCACTTGTTCTAATTCCTGATAAGAATTTGATATTTATAACTGTTTCATTTATATTTGTCTTGATCTTTCTTTATTTTTGCTGTTTAGCCTCCGATAATTACCGTTCAGATAATACTTCAGAGGATGATATGTATGAGTGTAAATGAAGTGTAGTCTTGTATAGTTTCAGTACGACCATTCCTGAAATGTGTGGTTAATTGAAACCCAACCACCAAAGAACACCGGTACCCACAATCTAGTATTCAAATCCGTGTAAAATTGTCTTGATCTGTACTGTATTTATCCTTATGGGGTGGCCTAACCGATGCCCTTTATCTGCAATAGCTTACCAGAATATTTAGAGGATTTTCTTTTCACTTTGTAATTCTGTAGAATCTTTTTCTTATCTTGCATTATTATTTTATCTTTCAATCTTCACCAAATCTTCGGCCCACTGTGAATATCAAATTAAAGCTTCAAAAGATATGAGCAACGATTTTTTTTTTAAGAAAAAATCTTATATCTGTGAGGCATAACATTAAGGTGGGTAAAGAATGTGTGTTACTTTATTAGAAGAGTTCAGGGAATGCGTTCAGTCGCTTGGACGTCTCTGAGAGGTTACTCTGAAACGAAATTTTAATAACTAAACCTGGTTTCAATATCTATATTAAAAATACTAATTCTGCCAAAGCCATTTCATGGATTATCTAACTTAATTTAAAAAATTCAGTTAAATACAAATTAAGTTAACTCACTTTGAGGAAGATGAAGTAACGAGTGTTTTAGGCCAAATGTAAGGGTATTCCGCTGCAGCAAGCAGAAGTTGTAAGAAATTACTTAAAAATGTTCATTGAAATTTAAAGGGCTGTATTATCGGTTGTGGTTCTCAGTATAAACATCTGAAGATGGAAGTTGAATTTTCCTTTGTAATTACATTTGCCAACACGGTGTTTTTTAAAAAAAATTTTTGTCTCATCTAGGGAACAACAACACTTCTAAAGCTAAAAGTCTGAACTGTGGTTTATGATATAGTAATGAACAACAGTTTTTGCATGTATTAATTACATAAATGTTAATATCTTAATTATGCTACAAACTTTGCTTTAAGAGAGATATTTGTGTGTATCCTCTAAATCGATATTGACGTCTGATAGCTTTTCAGATAAAATTTTTAAACAATATAAATATGTATTTTTTGAATATAAATATAAAAATATAATTATAATGACTGTAACCAGTACTAACTTTTACATGAACGTGTTCTGTATTCTAAAATGACAATATAATGCAATCTAGGATAAGTTGACGACCATTTATTTCGACGAAAAATTAATTGGATAAAGATGTAGTGGTTGTGTAAATGCGTCCATATGTGAATCAGCATAGCACAATATTTTTAGCAACAATTCTTGTTAACGGTAATGGCTTTTGACTGTACGGTCTAGTACTTAAGTTGAATGAAGATGAATTGGTGTAAAGGCAGTATTTTCACTTGGAACGGTAAGCGAAATCGAATAAAGAGGTTATCGAATAACGTGGTACAAATGTGATTTATTTATTTATTTTTGAGACTACAAGCTAACCGCTCGATTACGGTTACATCTGAGAAATGGATTCTGTACCGTGAAAAAGATGCCAAGTCTGAAGGGGATTCGATCTCAGAACCTTCCGAATGATAAAACTAATAGTATGGAAAAATAATATTACAGTTAAAGATTTAGGGGATTTTATGATTAACGGACAAAAGAGCTAGTACGGTTTTTTTAAAATAGAAATCCCGTTGTGTTTTTAAATTTTCAGCAAATATTTTGTGATAATTTAAAAATAAATGTTTTGTGACCTTTTTCAGTTGCTTTCTTCTAGTCATTATCATGTTTACGACTTCGTGGAGGAGTGGTAGAAAATCTGCCTTTTGCTCGGAAGGTTCTGGATGCAAATCCCGGTCGAGCTTGGCATTTGCAGATTCGATAATTTTTTATGATAAAAATGTCAGCTAGTAGGCATTGCAATTAGTAAAACTGTAGTTGCTGGGGTAAAATAAATAAATAGATTCTGGTGCTTCACATAGCCGTTGCGCACGCGCACCCTTGTTTAATAAATAAAAAATATATTTTATAGTGTATTGAAAATTATGAATAATATCCTGTAATATTAATATATAAAAATTGGTGTAACTTATTGTCAACAATAATTTATTTGCACAGCTAGTGTTGATAATTATTGTCACTTGTCACAGGATGACATCGAATCAAAATATTTTCGTTTGTAAAACTGTCTCTTGTTTTGATTGTTTATATTTAGTTCCAAACGTAAACTTTGTTGCTTTCCGTTACTCCCGCCAATCTTTGTCAGCGAACCGTAAACTTTCCTTGTAGTTTTGTTTAATATAATAGAGGATCATTATAATTCTAGTTTATTAATTTATTTTCTGAATAATTGTATATACTATACACCAATAAATATTTTTATTTTGTCGAAATAACGTAATTTTACGTGTTTATTTTGTTTATTTATATTATTTGTGGATAGTTAATATGGCGCGTCGTCGGTTTAATCATTAAACGTTAACGCGTATTCTAATCAAACGAAGGTTAGCTGAATACGTGATGTGACGCCACAAACCCAAATCTAACTTCTTTCAGTAAGAAATACTCAATACTCGCAGTATTACTTTTATTTACTGATATCGACCTTATTATATGCAAATAATATTAATAATATAAAACAAATACTTCGTTTAGTTAAAAGAAGTCATCCGTTTTATAGTTTATTTCCTGTTTAGCTTCCGGGAATCCTCCTCTGAAGTCAAGTAATACTTCAGAGGATGAATGAGGATATGTATATGTAATTGAACTGTAGTCTTGTACAGTCTCAGGTACCATTTTTGAGATGTGTGGTTAACCCAACCACCAAAGAACGTATCCACGATCTAGTATTCAAATCCATATAAAAGTGGCTGCTTTTACTAGGACTTGAACTTAGGACGCGTTCACCACCAGACCAACCGGTTGGGTTATCCGTTTTATTCTTAATCTATTACAACTCTATTGTTAAGCAAATTATCTATTTGCTTTTTCTACTTTCTGTTTTTAAAACTGAGTTAGAAATTGTATTTAAAATTTAATAAGTGTATTTGTGGTAGGTTAACGGACTGGGTTACACTTTACTGACAAAAGCGATACGAAGAATTATTCTTGCACTCTAAATCATGCGCTTTAATAATTACGTGTTTTTATTATTTATTCGTTTAGAAAATAAAAATTTACTCGACTAGTCGATAATGAAGGTAGTCTTTGATATGAAGCGAGATCCGAATAGGCAGTTTGTTTTGGTTCAGGACTTGTTTAAGTCTGCAGTATCAAAAGGTGGAAAATAACTTGGCGATAATATTTTCTCTGAAAATGTATATGTGCACAACCCAACCCTAAATAATAGTAGTGTCTATGGAAAATAATAATTCCGTTTTAATGCAAATACGAGAAATACTATTAGCTAACCGCACTTTAAATATATTATAAAACCCGCCTTTTCCTTGGTTCATTAATAATAATTTTTTTTTCTGAATGCAGTAGATATTCCTTATAAAGTGTTTATTTTTAAATGATATAAATATATTTTCTCCTAATGATAATGTTTAAAATTTCGCGTAATCTATTAAATCATTTTTTCAGAGCTTTCAAATATCATTTATTATAGTTTTTCTATTAAGTTTTTAATTTTTATTATTTATTTTTTAATTGAGTCTGTTAAACAACGTAAGTTTATGTAGCTTCTGTGTAAGAAAATGAAATTGAGAACTATATTGGTAGTGTTAAATGAAAATCAACGTTCTCGGAATTCCATCATTCTGTTACCACGCCTATTATTACATCTAGGGAATTGCAGATTGTAATCCACAAATTGTTATTTTGATACTTAGTATAGACTGAAAATACATCATTATAGCCGGAAGCGAAGAGCTGTGCGCATTGTGTGCGAGAGAGATGGAATGATAGGACGGTTGGAACAGTTACTTAGCCATTCCTTTACGAAAACATCTTGTATAACTCCGTATACTTATAGTATGCAGTACATTGTTCTAGTTGTTTAGGATAGTTAATAGCGTGGTAAGCCGTCAGCCTATGTGTTCAGCAAAAAGCCGCCCGCTAACCCTCGTCATTTCGTGCATTTAGTAATTAGATTTATTATTTGTGATTTTTTTTTATCCTAAAGGATTCCTTATACTTTTGTATTGGCTTTGGTGAGACGTAGAGTTAACCTTGATGACTTTGGATTTATGAAGATGGATGTAAGCTGAGCTACTCGTTTTTTATTTAAGTTGTCAACATTTTTTTTAAATCTATTTTTATTTAACAGTAATGGAGATGATTACCGTGGAATTTATAATAAAATAGTGACTAATTAATATAAAGTAACGATTTTTATGTTGTAATTACGCTAACGTTAATTATATTACGAAGTTGCTTTAGAGGATATTTGTTTTATTTACAGTTTCGTCATATTTATCAGTAAAAACCGACTTCAAGCTTTTTTGAATGGGTATTTAAATCATATAGTTTACAATGAATGGGTATACGAAATCATATAGTTTACAAATACGATATTGATTGACGGCGCTGTCAGACGATTACAAGCGTTTTTTCTGCAACTACGTTTTAATTGTATCTATTTTGGGTCTCTGTAAAGCTGTAGTAATCCAAACAGGTTTTTTTTTGTAGAAACTACGATGAAGGCGAGATTAAATATCTGCTACTGGGTATAATTTGTTGTTGAATGTCAATTTAGATTCAGATTATAAAATAAAATTTGAACAGTGTTTGATGCAAGTGCATTTTGTACTCCACCATTTACGAGTTCTTTCTGGTTCTAGTTCTTTTATGCCTCTGACGATCTGCTGAAACAGTTTTACTCGAATCAGATATACCTTTTGTTGAAAAGCATGCAAAGATTTGAGAAGATTCTCAATCTTCTCTGCAGATTGAGAATCGCTTCTTTTGAGTTAGCAATTTGTATGGCTATCTCTTCTGGCTGGTAATACAGTCGATGAAGCTGGTCTTTCGCTTAGATTATCGTACCTTAAAATTATCCGGAAACTGGTATGATTGGAGAGTTGTTTCTCAAAGTTGAAATTTTATCTTTAAGATTGTAATTAAGTAATATTTATTAGATTTATTAGCTTTTTTAGTTGTAATATTTATTAGTTTTTACGGCTGATGCAGTAATATTTGTGGTTACCAATTGATCAAGAAAATGTTAATTGGGTTTGCACTATGATGATTGTGCATCGCATGCATTACAGAACTTTTGCCGTATCAGAAATATACATACTGATAGTTTCTAATGATTCATTATTTGCTATTCTAAACTTTATTTCTAACAACCGTTACGGGATTTGTAGTCATAAGATGTTTTATTTAGTGTGTTTGTTATATATATATTTATATATATATATATATTGACGTATATCTTAGATAAAAAATATATATATATATATATATATATATATATATATATATATATGTGTGTGTGTGTGTGTGTGTGTGTGTGTGTGTGTGTGTGTGTGTGTGTGTGTGTGTGTGTGTGTGTGTCCGTATTGTTAATATATTAACGATTAAGTACATCCATTACAGCATAATAATTGTTTCAATATTACTTGAATATTGGATTTATCCTTTTACAAATGTAGTAATGCATTGTTAACTGCGTTTATTTTTTCTGTATATTTAGTTTTATTATTGCGTACGTAGGACAACTTCAGTGGGCGTTAAGCGTTCAACACAGCGTGTGTATTAGGGTAACAATTCAGTAGGAGTATAGACAATAGTGAAAGTGCAAATGGCATTTCTCAACAGAATGATAGGGTCTGGCCTATGCTCGTTTCTAATAAAGCCACGATCTAGTTAGCATTGCAAGGAAATCTAGGTCATCCAGTCGCCGCTATAGATAGCTGGCCACTCTGCTCAAGGATCCTCAACTTATTCTTATCTGTGCTGTTTTGAGTTCTCCGCACACAATCATCGTTTTTACAACTGGAGAGAGTATTCTGTACACGACTGGCATCTGGCAGTAAGACCTTGTTGTGTTTGGGGCAGGGGGAGCCTTGACTTGTTCCATAGTGTTGGCCTATTTACTTGTAATTTGTTCAGTTGGAAGGATTAAATGTATTGTTGTTTATGAGCAGAATAAAGATTTGCTATATTATATATTTTCTTCTATTTATTTATGTAACACCCATAATCTAACTACGTGTTCTGCCTGAAGAATGATTTAGATTCCAGGTTTTTAAGATAGCACTTGAAGACTAAATCACTAAGAATGTGTTCTTAGCCTGCATATCACGGTTAACAATATGTTTATGTAATTAACTTCTTAATTTAATTGTCGCGTTTACGTTGGGTACCATGTTAAACATAAAGACAGAATATTTCGATTGTTTGTATAATTTCATAGTTTTTTTCAAATTAATTAGAACATGATTATTATTTTTAGCAGTTAGCAGCCGGTCGTAGGTGCGCTGTTTAGCATTGCTAGCGAATGTAAACAGGTATTTTAATTTCAACAATTATTATTTTGTTTAGAAATTATTCCTGTATAAGACGAGTTTGTGTGCACGATAAAAGCGAAAATTTTCTTAACTATCTTTTTGGACGGTTTTAAAGTTAGTTTCGTACTTCGCCAGTATTCAACGTACTGTGCCTTACTGTTGCAATATTGTGGCTTAATTTATATTGTGTGTTCAAACAAGGTGCAATTTTTGTTATTGATTTTTTCCTATCGTTCTGTTACAGCCTACAGAAATACATAAATTCTAGTCAGTAATAATGAATTATATTCTAATGCTTATAAAATTACAAATACAAAAATAATTTTTCAGTATATAATTTTTTAACTTGCGATTAAATTTACTGCTTAAGAGAACGTAAAATAAATATGGTTAATTTGTTTTCCGTATAAATACATGAATTCGTAATACATGTTCCATTACATCCAACATGTGTATACATTTAATATTTTTAATATCTACATTAAGATCGCATCTTTCGATGTGTAAATTATTGAATGCATGACTGAAATCAGTTATCATAAAAGTTTTTCTATGAAGAAAAGTCGGCAGTCGCACAAATTAATTGTTTAACTGTACAAGTATAAAATTCGTATGCGAATTCAGAAACTGTGTGTATTATACAAAATACTGTGATTTCCAGTGGGAAGTCATTTATGTGAAACGGTTAATGAAATAACGAAACAAAGTTTGGTTTCTAAGTTTTCAGTTTATTTAATATATCTTATCGGTTTATTATTGCATAATCCACTAGTGATGTTGATATTGATTTTTACCTTGCGAGTTGAGTTTTAGTTACCGTGAAATTATTCCGCTAATATAGTTTTTACTCTAAAGGTGGTTGGTTTCAGTTACAATAAATTTATTCCGCTTACCGTAAATTTACCATCAGGTACCATAAAGTTGTATAAAGTTTACTTGAACGGAATGAATATAAGCGTAATACAATAAAGTGTATTATAATAAATTTCTATTTTTTATTTACACAATTATTTGTGTAACTAATGTTAATTTCCTTGTTCAGTTTTTCTTTTCTTTTTTTCAAGATGTACTTTAATCGGAGATGTAGATGATTAACAGAGAGACAGTAAGTTTCAGTTAGTTATGTGAAACTTTGATTCGAAAGTCAATTTATAGGTTTGTTGTCATCGTGTGATATTTACGGAACGAAGCCGCACTTGAGTACCTTCAAACGTCGTGAAGATAAACGAGCCTGCGATAAACTTGTTTAGTACGTATTTTAGTATGTGACGTTCATGGTAAAAATTCATGTTTAAGAATTCTTACCTATTCTCTTGCATGAAAACACCTAATTTTATTTCTGTTAATAATAATTTTAATTGTAATAACGTTATTAAATTGATAACGTACGCACTATTCCCGGGATTTATTTTTTCTTTAATGATTGGTTACTATATCAAAACTGTTATATCAAAACTGTTACTATATCAAAACTATATCAAAACTGGAAATTTTTATATATATAATTTGCAGTTTATGTGAATTTTGCAAAAATATGTTATATGCGAAACAAAAATAATCCGAGATGTGTATATCCGTATTCGAAATGTATTCTTATTCGAAATCTTTGTAAATGCCTTAATAAGTAAAATTTAAATGGAAAGATCTCGGTTACTAATATATTTTGTCATTTAGCAGATTAGCTTATACGATATAGCTATTATGTGGTGTATAAATAAAGGTAAAGGTATGTTAACAATTCCTTCATTAGAGATGATAGTTGGTCATTGAAATTCAATTAAGGGCACTTCTACTCGGAGACCGATCTAACTGATCGTGACTCAATTTTTTCTGTAATGTAAGACGATACTTTTCCATTTTGAGGAGTAGACTGGAGATAAAAGTAGTTACGTAAAACTTATTTACGAATTTTGTTTGAAAGATTGTAAAACTAAAGTAGTAAGATTCGCGGTATTAAATTATTAGTATTTTTTTCTTTTAATTACTAACAGTAACAAAGGAATTTTATGGATAACAGTAGGGGTTAATTATTTAATGTAATTAATTAATCGCAAACAAACCTAAAAATCTATATCGGTTGATGTATTGATTGATTTTCTGAAAATTTCCACTTATCTAGTGCAGCGTTCTTGATTTTAAAACAAGAAATACTTCAAAAATAAGTGGATCAGTTGTCTAAGAGTAGGAGTTTCTAGACACCTATGCTGCTTATTGTAATAAGTGTAGCTGCAGTTTGTTAGTGCCAGGGATCGCTGGACCAGGATGTGTTAATTAAAACCCACAGCAGCAGCCCTGCATTAGAATCTAGTGCTTAACCGAATGCGCCCGGCCAAAACACAATTTTATTTGGGATGAATGATGTTGATACTGTACTACTTGTACAACTATACTAGACTACGTGACTGTATTAGTTACTTTGTGTCTTTGCGATAAGTGTGTTGTTTCGTAAGTCGCTTCATTACAGAAATAATCTTGTATAAGTCATGTTTTTCTTCCCCACTGTTAACCTGTTCAATTTTATTTTCATAAATTAAAATTTTTCCTTAAAAAATTGAAGAAATATCGAGAGAAGTATCTATTTTGTTTACTTTTTACCTAAAGATCTACGCCAGTGAGACTCAAAAATTCTAAAAAAAACATGCTTATTTTCTTTTTGATGCTTGTATTTAATCTTTTATCGTTATCTTCGACTCGTTTGAGCGTTTTTCATAACAGTTTTTGATCTTAGTCTCTTTTTCTAAAAATATGTCACTCTAAAAATGGTTAGAAAAAAAACATAAATTGTGTTGTTCGTTTTGATAAACTGAAAGAAATTTGTTATAATTAAAAGTAATCATTATTATGATGTGAACGAAAGAATAGTTAAAAATTATTGGTACCGCATTATCTGCTGAGAATAGCAAAATACTCAACAGACATAATTACTAAATAAGACTACGTAGCTGTAGTCTTATGGACTACTTTAAAATTCATTGTTCTTCGAATACTTTCGTATTTACGAACGATAAATAACCGCTTGTTTTTTTTCTCATTACTATATGCTTTTCTTATATAGCTAATCAAAACGAACAATCAGATGTTTAAAAATATTTAGACTAATCATTCCTGACTAAATGGCGATTATTTGAAAAAAAAAAATGGTTAGTGACTGAAAAACTTTCTTTTTTTTTTAAAAAAAAAGAAAGATTTTAGACGTTAAATAATTATTAGACTGGACAGTTAATATTTTTCTATATCATTTCAAGCGTTTCACATAGGGGTGAAATGTTTGTCTAAAAAATAGTCAGGTGGGATTATTTTTAAAAAATAAACGTGAAATTAATTTATATTGTAACAAGAAAGAAAAACTATAAGACCACCCCTAATTTTTTTCATAATTCTGAAGTGAACTATGTTCCAAACTATTCGGCAAAATAGAAAGATTTAATTTAACGTTCTGACTTTTATACTGTTATTTAAAACCGTACATCAAACGTCTTTACATTTAAAATTTTATTATCTTTTGCCTAATTAAAATTAGTCTTTTCAAGTTTGAGTAAAGAGACATAGTGAAACAAATCGTGATACACCATTGTTTATGTCACGGTTCTCGGTGTAACTGAACTGCAGTCGTGACCTCTTGTCACAACAGTCATGACATAATTTATTCGGCATTCATTTTTTCACTAAACAGATATACTCTATTAATACAGGGTTTTTTTTACTTAAAAGAGGCCTCATCACTTAGTTTGGTCTAACTAATATTTTACTGGCAAACACTTACATAATGATTTACAGAAGGTGTTAAAATTACGTTCATCCACTTCTTTGCGATTTCAATACGTTTAACCGTGTTCCTGGTTACTCTTGTTAGCTGTACCCTATCTATTTCCCGGATGAAATTGGTAATGTTGTCTTGAATTCCTACAGGGTGTGTGGATTGCTCTTACAAATTTCTTTTAAGTTACCCTATAGAAAGAAGTCTGGACAAGTCAGATCAGGGGATCTTGTTAGCCGCAATCCTTTTCCACCGAGAAAATCCTGTAGCATCTCCATAGTAAAGCGAGCTGTATGCCAATCGACGCTATTCTGTTGCAACCAGCTGTCACGCTCTACTTCTTGCAGTAAGAATATGAACTGTTGGATAATCTTTTGATAGATGGCAGCATCCACAGTTATTTCAAATAACAAGGGTTCTTTTATTCGTCGCTTTAAACCGCACACCATATGCCTTTTTTTGTGGATGTAAGGAAGATTCAAAGAAAATGTGCGTGTTTTCAGTACACCAGGTCTGGTAGTTCTGACTATTAACATACCCACCAAGGTGAAGGCATGCTTCATCTGTAAAACACACTTGTTCAAAAATGTCACTGTATTGTAGGTGAACCTAGTGAAATGTTCGTTTGCCGGCTTAATCTCTGCAAAAATGTACGAGATCTTGTAACTCGATTTAATGCCCTGTAGAACCTACGTTGTTAAAACTGACTTGTGCCGGGCACGTATCTGGTCTAACACCGAACCTGTTTCATGAAATTTTAAGTTGAACATCTTGTATAATCTACAAGATTACAAGCGTCGAAAAAAATTATAATACCGTGAATAATACTTACTATACAAGTAGTATACACTAATACACGCTATTAGTCGGTTAGATTGTTTCATGAAGATCTATTTTACCTTTGATAGAAAAATCATCTGTTTTCAAAAATGATCTGATTTTGCTACAGCGTAACTTTATATTTTGGTTATCAAGTGTAGATTTCTGTATTTAGACAGAAGATATATGTGTTATCGATGTAGGTAACGGAGTCTAGATAATTATAATATGCGAAATTAAACAGATAACATCGGTTAAGTTACAGCTGTAAAAAACCGATTGTAAAATTTTTCAATACAGTGTAGGACGGTTGAACTTCATTCGCAAGATTATTGCGATAATATTATCAACATTAGGTCGTGGAAGTAGAACCCACCGGGTTGGTCTAGTGGTGAACGCGTCTTCCCAAATCAGCTGATTTGTAAGCCGAGAGTTCCAGCGTTCAAATCCTAGTAAAGCCAGTTATTTTTACATGGATTTGAATGCTAGATCGTGGATACCGGTGTTCTTTTGGTGGTTGGGTTTCAATTAACCACACATCTCAGGATTGGTCGAACTGAGAATGTACAAGACTACACTTCATTTACACTTATACATATCATCCTCATTCATCCTCTGAAGTATTATCTAAACGGTAGTTACCGGAGGCTAAACAGGAAAGAAAAAAAAAGGTCGTGGAAGTAGAACCATTATTGTTTAACTTTTATGATCTATGATACTAATTTATTAAATGTGTTATACACACAATTCATTGTTTACCGTCTTACCTAGGACCGAGGTTTGTCTTCCTTAGTGGGTAGGGTACCTTTCAGAATCAGTTTCTACTTAATGAGGTTTTTTTTATTTTAATTTATTGAAAAAACCCGAAATTTTATCCAGGGTTAATTTAACGTCCGTGAACTAATTTTTAGATATATTTTTAAAAGTTTCAAATAATAGTTTTTTAGATTACTCTATACTAATGTAGTGCAACGCAGTTATGAAGTTATAAATAGATAAAATCTGGTTTGAGTAAGCCTAGCGTACGTATGCTAAACGATTGATACAGCAATTTGTATGTTATTTAATCAATTAGCCGTGGCTTCTACAGTCCGGCATTGTCATCATCGACTGAAAATATTGTAATGTTTATCCGATTTTGTTGCATAGATTGTTCAGAAAAACAAAATTTATGTTTAAAATTATGTTTTTCGGTTAGGTTTATTGCATTTTGTTTTTACGTGCATTCTTTCGGTGTTGATTAAAGATTTTTAGTTAGTCAGCTTTTGGAAAGGAAACTTATTTTTCTTTTAAAGAAAACTGATATTCAGGTTTTTCTTCTCATTGTAGATTTATTTTGTAGTTAAAATTTTCGACCGGATCCTGTAAGAAACTTATAATGATCAAATATAGTTTTATTTTATACGGACAGGAATAAAAATGGTCAAAAATTCGTTTGTTTAATTACTTTGTGGTGGTGGTAGTAGAATATATATAATTAAAACTATACTCGTATGTTATGCATTATTTCTATTTAAAACAAATTATTTTCCTGTGTATATTATGCTGTATAACTAAAGCAGAAACTAGTAATATTTTATTTATATTCAAGATGCGAAGCAAATCTTTTGTAAGTTCGAATGAATATAACATAAACATTCTAAAACCTTTATAATTTCTGACACCACCGGTTTTTTCAGTTCGAATGAATATAACATAAACATTCTAAAACCTTTATAATTTCTGACACCACCGGTTTTTTCAGTGAGTTTAAAACAACTATTTGTCACTTTTTCTGTCAAAATAGAACACGTAATATATGTTTTGCATTTGTTTATCAGTGTGATAGGTAGGTAAAATTAAAGTTTTTGTACTTGGTTTCTTCGTATTTACACGATCCGAAGAAACTCATAAACATATTCGCGTATTTAAAAACAAATGTGTACATAATAACTTTGAAATATTAGATGAATGCTCCTTTAATAAAACATTATTTATATATTAAATATGAGAATACATATATCCAACTTAAAATTAGGTATTGTTTGATACTAACTAATCTCATATCAGTCGTTCAGTATTATCTCAAAAAAGATTATTAACTTAAAATTATAAAGCTGTAATGAGTGTAGAAAGAACCGTTACGTAAGGTTAGTAGTGATCAGTAAATAATTTATCTCATCTATTCCAAGTCGAGAATGGTTGTTTTTGGTATCTTTTAGTTAAATAATGAAACGTGTTGAGATCTGTGTGATGCGTTGCAAGGAAATATTAAAAATTAACTTTTAATATAATAATTATAGCGTAATTATAAAAGCAATAATATATAATATATTATCGAAGTAGTTATAATTATTTTTACTTTCTTTTACGTGCCTGAGTTATAGTTTGTGAAATTTATATTATCCAGTTTTTCAAAACGTTTATTGTAATTAGCATTGTTTTAAACTAATCGTAGTATAATAAAGCAGTATTTTATTACTTTCTGCCTCGTCGAAATTTGACGCTTTCAAAATATGAGCCAGTTTGCCCTTACTTTACATCGTGCGTAAAAATATTTTACGTCTTTTACTAATTTCTTTTTGAAATATCTGGTGTTACAATTTGGAATAACAAATTTCTATTTAAATATATTATTTTAAATGACGAATGAATACTTGTATTTAATTTCATATTGGTTGAATTGAGCTAAATAACGATGTAATTTGAAAATTATTAAACATTATTGTATAAAATTATGGAAAGTTTTTACATTTTTCGTTATGGATATTCTTTGAACGATTTATTGTAGGTTTATTCGCAGAAACTGAATTACGCATACCCCTTGTTCGGCTCGGTAGATGGAACTCATGTTCGTCATAATTCACTAGTCCGTTGAAATAATCGACGTTTTCCTTAGTTTAAAAAAAAAAAATTTCTCATTACGCAGAGTATTTTGATAATCACTGGTTGCTTTATTTATGTATTTTTTTTCATTTTAATTTAGTATTGTTTGGTACAAAATATTTGTTGTTTTTCGTTGCTATTCCCTCCCACGGTTAACATTATTATTGTAGTGATTTTACTATCTATAAAACTTGCACTGTTCGTTGAGCCTTATTCTGAGTTCTTGATTGTTTTTAATCTTATAATTTTTAATTCGATTCAAACTGATAGCTGTATCAGTTGTTATCTTATTAATTTTATCTATTAAAATTATTTCCGCATTTCAAAATGTCTCGGCCGTTGCCGTCAGAACAAGTAGTTTGTACACCCACAAAGTAACTGTATTTATTTGAATTTTTTTTAGCATAATTAATTTCCTCTTCTGCTTGTTTACTTACCGAACTATATATGTATAAATATATGAAATATTTAACATCATTATATTTATGTGTTATAATATGTAAAATATATAACTCCATAAATATATATTATGGTGTTTATTCCATAATAAGCGTTTTAACTATATTTAGTACCGGTCAGTCGCAGACGTGAGACAGAATCTCTCTGACGGAATCTTTCAGCAATTGTTATCAATGATTTTATTGAAATAAAGTGTTTGCTGTAATTGTCTGCACGCATTACATTATCGTGTAATACAGTTTTTATTATTTTCTTGTAAATTAACAATTATTGTAGTAGCAAATAAAGAACTATGGTAAACGGTTATTGAAAATAACTGAAGGCAAAATTATGCACAAAGAAATGATTTACATAACTTAAAAAAACTATCTGCTACGAATTATAACTGTGTAATAGTGTTTTTTTTTTGGTATAAAAAAAATTTATGAAAATTAACCGTAGAAATATAATGGTTAATACGGACGCGAGGTATATGAGTTTTATCATAGTTACGTTAAGGGAAATAGAACGTTATGTAAAGAAATTTTGTCAACTAAGCAAAAAAAAAAAACAATTTATTAATTTTTTATCGTGCTAGTTCCGAGAATACAAAAAAATTGTGTAACTTAAAATAATTCATGAGTTGTGATTGTGGGTATGATTTTAATAAAGGTTGAAAATTTTCCAGTTTGGATTGTGCTCAAGGCTTTTATAACAAAATATTGAAATATTTGTTTACGTCTACGGGTGATAAAATTTCTTCTCTCTAGTCGTTAGACTAAAAGCAAGATGTAAGTCGAGTAAGGCAGGCATTTCATTGTTAATCGCATCACTTCCGGAAGCAGGGAACCATAACGAGTAGTCTATGCTGGGACGAGGGACCACCGCCTCCTCGTGGCCTCATGCACCCGCATCGGGGCATAACAGGCCAGTGAAACTTTTGTCTTACCTGCCTGTTGTGAAAAGCAGTTCTCTGAATAAAGAAATGTCAGTCGCTTTTAATTGAGTTCTATGGTGTTTTTCTCTGCACGGGTTAGAGAAAGTTTATACTGTTGCAGTTGACCGATGTTTATGAATTATTTTTATTTTAAGATAGATTTTCATTGTAATTCGGTTTACGAGTACGAACGTTTACAGAATTTAGTAAAATTATTATATGTTAAAGTATTTTGTTTATTGGAAATTATTTCAAAACGAAGTTTTCAACGAGTTTATGTAACTAAGATTGTAACATTATTAAACGAAATGGGAGGAAAAGTAGAAGGCCTAAGTAAAAACAAACTACTACTTTTTTTTATTTAATTTAATCTATTATAAAAATTATTTAAATTTTAATCGTAGTTTATAATGCAATTAATTCACCTAGTGGTTATTAGTAAAACTTTTCCAGTTAAAAATCTTTACAGATTTTTACTTTTTTCATATTTCACAAGCGTGCGCGCACACACACTTTTCAAATTAATCTAAATGAAAACAAATTAAAAGCTAGTTTAAAAAAAATAATTTTCCTCGAAAAAAGTTGTGATAAAAAATATTAGGTGTATATACATCATTATTTAGGCAAATAGGGTTGTGACAAAGGCATCCTGAAAATTTAACTGAAATTACTTAGCCTGATTTTGAGTCAGATAATAACAAAAGTGAGAGTGGTTATTGATTTAGTTATGTTTTGTAGTCTAAAAAAATTACCGCAATTTTTTTGTCTAGATAATTGTAATGTATGAATTACTTTTTTATTAGCGTATATTAATTAATTATTTATCTATTCTGGCAATTGGTTAACGCTCAATTAACGGTCATCCCCCTTTTTTTTAATGATGAAAAACTAACATTAATTATGTAACATGAAAAAGGCCCAGTCTGACCGGGATTGGAATCCGGAACCTTCTGAGAATGAAAGGCAAAGTAATAACGATAATATTTACATATGTAAATAGTGTGGAATGTGGAATGTCTGCTACTTTTAAATACTTTAATGTATATTTTTTTTCTTTGTACTATGTAAGTTTAAAAAAAAAAAAATTCCATTTATTTATGGCGTTTGTTTTTATTAATACGAATTTAATATTATTTTTAATTTTTGTATTCTTTTTTTTGAGAAATAGTAGGTTGTTCTATAAAATCTTAATTATTGTAATTTAGCTGCTTCTTTTCAAGTAGTACCTCTACGGAATTTTGAGGACTGGGATTTCGGACTTCAACTTTTATTGAAGCCATTCTCTCGATTCTAATAAAAAAAAGCTTCTGCTTTGTCGACATCTATAGATTCTACCCCGTATGAGGCGTGTCCATTACGTAGCATTCTAATAAACGGTTAGAATGTTGTTTATAAAGAGAGTACGTTGTATTATTTTCTGCTGGGACTCATTGATGCTTTCTCTGAGCGGTGGGGAGACGACTATCTAGGATTGTAGGTTACTTCCTGAGTGCAGGAGAAAGGAAAGAGACCTGTACTCTGTGAGTCGCGCTGATTCCATTCTAAACTTTGATTTGATAATTTTTTGTCCTAGTGAACTATGGCGTCCTATTTATTTTTCTAATTTGCTGTTTTCCGGTCAAAATCTTCCGCATTCGTCAGCCGTACAAGGGGTTAACATGCCGTACAAGAGTTTGAGATGCATTCTGTGGTACTTACTACATTTATCAGATCGCTTGAATGCATCGATGAATCTCAAAGAAAAGCCAACTGTAGAAACAAGCACGCGCTGAGTTTGATTTTTCATCCATATCACTCGTTTTCTTTGCTATAAAAAAACTGTGCTTAAATGATTGAGTTGGATGCCTGTCCAATAAAACTTAGTCTTAGTTACTGATTTCTTATTTCTAACTGGAAGTGTAGCTGATGTACAATGAAGCATCATTATGGTCTGTTTAATGGTTTATTACAGCTTTATAAGATGAAAAGTGTTAGAATGTATAGTATTTTTTTAAATTAAACTGTATTCCTCTTCTTTTAATTTGTTTTGATTATGGACGGATCTTTTTATTTATGTTTATGCATAGTCTTTTAGGTTGAAAAAAGGAAAGAAAAAAAAATTCAAACGATTGATTTTTAAGTATTGTTAAATCTTTGCTAAATTAAATTTCAGAAATATATAAAAGCTAATATGGTTACTTTAATCTTTGAAAGCTAATTAAGTTGTTGCCTGTGTGAATTCACGCCTCATCAATTGCAATAATTTAGTAGTAATAGTACATACATATTAAATTAGGAGATAAATAGTACCTACGTATTATAATTTTCAATGTCATTGAATGGTAGTAGATGTTTATTTTAAATTAAACTTATGTATCGTAATTGTTGTAGCTAAAACATGTATCGGTTTTTTAATAGGTTTTTTTGTGAGAAGTTGTAAATGTTTATAGTTTCATTAAATTAAAATAAAAAAAGATTACTATTTTTACCGTATTATCACATGATGTTCATAATCACACTTAAGATGACCTTGAATTGTTTGCTACAAAACTTTAAATCTGTAACGTGCTAATTCGTGCACTAACATTAATGAGACATTTACGAGCGATAAAGTTTTACGCGCCCGAATTACATTTGTTCTAGGCTTTATGAAATTTAAATGAATGGATTATCGATAACATTAGTACAAGAAATATTTTGTATGCAATCGGGTCATTTTTTTTTGAGAATTCTAAAAGACTTTAAATTCACCGCATTGTTAATTGGTTGAATGAAATCATTGAACTTTCTATTCCTTATTAAAGAGAGTTTCTGTAAGTGATTATTTTTTTTTGTCTTCAGTCATTTGACTGGTTTGATGCAGCTCCCCAAGATTCCCTATCTAGTGCCTGTCGTTTCATTTCGGTATACCCCCTACATCCTACATCCCTAACAATTTGTTTTACAAATTCCAAACGTTGCCTGCTTGCACAATTTTTCTCTTCTACCTGTCCCTCCTATAGTAAAGCGACTATTCCAGGATGCCTTAATATGTGGCCTATAAGTCTGCTTCTTCTTTTAACTATATTTTTCCAAGTGCTTCTTTCTTTCATGAGTTTGCCGCAACACCTCTTCATTTGTCACTTTATAACAAAAGTCATCTGATTTTTAACATTCTCCTATAACACCACATTTCAAAAGTTTTTTAAATCATTTCTTCTCGGTACTCCGATCGTCCAAGTTTCACTTCCATATAAAGCTACGCTCCAAACATATACTTTCAAAAATTTTTTCCTGACGTTTAAATTAATTTTTTATGTAAACAAGTTATATTTGTGACTGAAGCCTCGTTTCGCCTGTACTATTCGGCATTTTATATCGCTTCTACTTCGTCCATCTTTAGTAATTTTATTTCCCAAATAACAAAATTCTTCTACCTCCGTAAACTTTTCTCTTCCTATTTTTATATTCAATGGTCCATCCACATTATTTCTACTACATTTCATTACTTTCGTTTTGTTCTTGTTTATTTTCATGCGGTAGTTCTTGCGTAGGACTTCATCCATGCCGTTCATTGTTTCTTCTAAATCTTTTTTACTGTCTTCTAGAATTTAGTTACTCCGGATCTAAATTGTTCTTTAACATCATTAACTGCTAGTTCTATGTAAAGATTAAAAAGTAACTCCCTTTTTTATTACGGCTTCTTTCTTATGTTCTTCAATTGTTACTGATGCTGTTTGGTTCCTGTAAATGTTAGCAATTGCTCTTCTATCTCTGTACTTGAACCCTAAGTTTTTAAAAATGTTGAACATTTTATTACAGTCATCGTTATCGAATGCCTTTTCTAGCTCTATAAATGCCATGTATGTTGGTTTATTTTTCTTTAATCTTTCTTCTACTATTAATCTGAGCGCTAAAATTGCTTCCCTTGTCCATATACTTTTCCTGAAACCATATTTGTCTTCTCCTAACACTTCTTCCAATCTCCTCTCAATTATTCTGTACACAGTTTTAGTTAAGATTTTTGATGCATGACTAGTTAAACTAATTGTTCTGTATTCTTCACATTTATCTACTCCGGCTTTCTTTGGTATCATGACTATAACATTCTTTTTGAAGTCTGATGGAACTTCCCCTTTTTCGTAAATATTACACACCAGTTTGTGTAATCTTCCTAACGACCTTTCGTTTCGTATTATAAATCGGTGTACCATCTTTATTTAACACATTATTAGAGTTTAATTTCGGTACCACAAATTTTCCTTAACGTTCCTGTATGCTCCGTCTACTTAATCAATGTTCATTTCTCTTTATACTTCTGAACACTTTTCTTTAATCTACTCTTCTTTCGCTAGTTTGCCCTTCCTATTTATAGTATCTCTTAATTGTCGATGGTTCCTTTTACTTTCTTCGTCACTAGAATTTTTATATTTTCTACGTTCATCCATCAGCTGTAATATATCCTCTGATACCCAAGGTTTTCTAGCAGTTCTCTTTGTTCCGCCTAAGTTCGCTTCTGCTGATTTAAGAATTTCCTTTTTAACATTCTTCCATTCTTCTTCTACATTTTCTACCTTATCTTTTTCTCAGACCTCTTGCGATATCCTCCTCAAAAATTTTCTTTACCTCCTCTATCTCAGGTTTCTCTAAATTCCACCGATTCATCTGTCAACTTTTCTTCAGGATTTTAAACCCCAATCTACATTTCATTATCACTAAATTATGGTTGTTATCAATGTCTTCTCCAGGATAAGCTTTGTAGTCGACAAGTTGATTTCTAGATCTTTGCTTAACCTCGATATAATCTATCTGATACCTTGCAGTAACATCTGACTTTTTCCACGTGTATATTCTTCTATTATGGTTTTTAAACTGGGTGTTGGCAATTACTAAATTATACTTCGTGCAAAACTCAATAAGTCGGTCCCCTCTTTCATTCCTTTTGCCCAGCCCAAATTCACCCACAATATTTCCTTCCTTGCCTTTTCCAATGCTTGCACTCCAATCTCCGATTATTATTAAATTTTTATCCTGTTTTATGTGTTTAATTGCTTCTTCAATTTCTTCGTACACTCACTCTACATCATCATCATTATCATGGGCACTTGTAGGCATATAGACGTTAACAATCGTTGTCGGCTTAGGAATCGATTTTATCCTTGTTACAATGATTCTGTTGCTATGCATTTGAAATACTGTACTCTCTTCCCTATCTTCTTGTTCATTACGAAACCTACTCCTGCCTGCCCTTTATTTGAAGTTGTATTAATTATTCTAAAATCACCTGACCAAAAGTCGTTTTCATCTTCCCATCGAACCTCTCTAATTAAAGCTACACCTAAATTTAATCTATAAATTTCCCTCTTTAAATTTTTTAACTTGCCAACCTTTTTTAGCCTTCTATCAATACACGCTCTGACTCGTAGAATCTTCTGGTGGCAACTTCCTTATCAGTCCCCACTCGGAGATCCGAACAGGGGACTAGTTTACCTCCGGAATATTTTACCAAGGAAGGCACCTCCATCTTTGTTATGAAAATGCAGAGAGTTACATTTTCTTGGAAAAAAGCATCTGTAGATTTCCATTGCTTTCAGCTGCGCAGTACTCAGAAGATTGAGTGATGTTGATGTGACCATTTAAGCCCTCCTTACCTACGCCCTTAACAATTACTGAAAAAGCTGCTGCCCTCTTTCAGAAATCATTCTTAGTCTGGCTCTCAGCAGATACCTCTCCGATATGGTTGTACCTTTGGTCCAGCTACTCTGCATCACCGAGCACTCAAGCCACCTCACCATCGGCGAGGTCTCATGATTTATATCGGGAGTGATTATTTTAATGAATTTTTACGCATTCTATTTTTTTTTTTAAAAAAAAGCTTATTTAATTTTTAATTAAAGCCATCAGATCTTGTGGTTCTTAACCAGATGATTAGGTAAAATTCAGATTAATACCGGGTAAAATCTATCACCGCAATTAAATCTGCGCTGAAATGAACGGTAATTAATTTTTTTTTTATAATTCTCTTAATTTTGCAGTCTAAATGTCATTATTACTAATAATAAGTACTATTTATTCATAATACTTGTATTAGAAATAATAACGCACTACTGATTAAAAATAGGTGTAAAGTAAAGAAAACATAACGAGTGTGACTTCCAGAATCGTTGATGGAATAAATAGCAATAAAAATAAAATGATAGTGATTCTAAAATGATTGCCTCTTAGATTCAAATGAAAAGAAAGGTAAAATAAAAATTTATAAAAATTGTTCAAAAGATAGCATATGAATATGACATTAAGAACTATCGGATGACACGGGAAGAAAAATAAATTTCACCCAGTTTTTTTTATACGAATAAAGATAAAAAATTTTATTCATGAAGGAGAAGAAATTTCATAGAATTATGTTGTTTTTTCTCCATTTAAATTAAGCTTATCCCAATAAAACAACGTTTAATTTTAATTTATGTTTTGTTATTACTTTTAAGGGATATATTTCTAGGAATTTAGTGCGATAATAAGTTGTATTGATTCCGACTCTGGTTTATTCACATCTCTTCCCAGGTTAATGCCAATTTCCCCCTACTCTTGTTGTTACCAGTAGAAAGCGAGGACTTCTCGGTACACCGAGGCCACATGAGCAGTGTATGACTGGATTGAATACATGTCATTCTTTGTTGTTAACGTGTTCGTATGTAGGACAGATCATTTTATTCGTATGTTTTTTGGTATGGGAAAAAAATAGTATTGGTCATATACCTAAATAGGCTATATATATTACGTAATATATATATATATATATATATATATATATATATATATATTACGTAATATATATATATATATATATATATATATATATATTACGTAATATAGTTTTGTTATTCAAATTTATGTGCGTAGTATTAAAATAAAGTATATGTAATGAGAATCTAATTTTCAGTGAATAATTGTATCAAATAGTGCACCTTCAAAGAACAAAACACATTTATAGTTACAATAATTAATATCTTTTTTCATCACTTATTATTATAGTTACTAAAATTTGTAGGTAATTTATACAAGTTGAAGACATAATCGAGAAGATGATGTAAAATGATGATATATGTATATTTTTTTCCCTTTCTACTAAACATAGAACAACTCTTTATTTCTTTTTGATGTGTGTGCGAGTGCGGATGCGGGAACGCTTGTGTATAAAAAATAAAGTAATCGTTTAGTTGAAAGATACGCTTATGAGCTGTGAGAATATTATTGTATTGTTCGCGGATGGACAGGGGGTTGAAAGAAGAGCGTTGGTGATGGGTGAACAGTGGCTGTATGTGAGGGAGGAGAACGTTACTCCAATATTGATTTTCTTTGTGAGAAGGTTGATGGCAGCAACTGGTTCAGTGGGCCGGGGGTAGAAGAAAGGGAAAGCTTCCCCTCCCGTTTATTCGACCCATGAATCCCTTTTCACCCCAGAGTTTACTGCATTTGGTAATTGCATTAAGCTTTGGTGCTTCTGTATACGGAGAACTGCCTAGCTTCTCGTCTTGTTTCCGTTTCATTCCTTGATATCTACCATGTCCTTCTTTTTTGGTCGTTTTTTCTCTCAAAACGACATTCTTGATTCGGCATATATCGCAAGTATTGTGTTTTCTGCTGGTAGCTAGTTAACTGCAGAAAATAATTTCCTATATATGATTTTTTCTTTGCGAGGTGTTAAAATATGTTTCTTTTTTAATTTCATAGTAGTACTGCTTAAAGAAATCTTTTACAGTAGCATAGGTAAAGTTAAATGAAGACTTACAGTTAAAAGCCTCTGTTGTATATTTTTACTCGCTACTTTTGTGTAGCGGAATGGAAGTAATTTTGTTGGGAGACGAATGGAAGGGAAATATGACCCAGTTAAAATATATCAATGTACAGGCGGTATTATCTGTGTTATTTAATTGTGTTATCCTGTATTATCTATGTTATCTTCTTATCTGTCATTTTTCTGTATAAAAAAGTGAAAACAAACAAGGGCTATATAATTTATTGGTAATTATTTTATTGGTGTTAGTAATGGTGGTAGTAATAATTGTTGTTTACTCTCTTAGAAGCAGTTGTGATTATCATACTTATTTTTTTATTCGTCTTAATAAAACATTTTCATTGCTAATTTTTATTTATACATAATTGCTTTATTTATGATGATTTCGTTGTTCCGATTAATTTCTAATAATAACAACATGAAAGTATTCCTCAGCTATCACGAATGTTTCTGAAAAGGTACTTTCATAGAATACCATGTAAATATCTTAAATTCTTCCCTTTTTTTGTTGTATGTGTATGTGTGTATATATATATCGGGTGCCCGAAAAAACTCCGGGTTTTCAAGAATGAATAGAGTTTTCAAGAGTGACAAAAGTTAACGTAAATGGTGTGAACAGCCTTTAGAAACCGGAAGCATTTTTAAAGATCACTCACCAGGTTGGCCTAAAACAATTGTTGAAAACAAAAAGAATTCGTCTTTCCAACAAAGTCCAAACTGTCTAAATCGTAATGTTACTCGTCAACTAAACATTCCTAAAAGCATCGTTCATGATTCTGTTCGCAAACGATTGAAACTTCATGTTTATAAAGTGCAGTACTTAATGAAATTAAACCTAACGATAAACCGCAAAGAGTTCAATTTCTACCATGTTAGCCTTAATTTATGTTAATGAACCCTACCTGCAATGCTTTATGCTTTCTTTTGAAACAGTATATTTCAGTCGTGAATCGCCATAATTATCCAGTACGGGGCTTATAAAATCCACACGAATTAAGGAATTGGTCCGCAACTGTCCAAAGTGAATGTCCGGTGTGGTATCTGCATAATCGAGTGATTGGGCCCGTTTTTCCACGAGCGATTTTACGACCGCAGTGAACTTGAAGATGTTAAAGAACTTTATGTTCCCCTGATTGAATATATGGAGGGCCTAATTTCCAATAGGATGGAGTCCCTCCACTTTACGCAGTTTTCGGACTGCGCTCAACGACAGGTTTGCAGAAGACCGGATAGACAGAGAAGGTTCCATCGCTTGGCCGCGGCAAAGTCCCAAATTGATGTTGATGAATTTTTTCTTTTGATACTACGTAAAAGACATCGTATACCAAGTAAAAATCCACTCGTTTGATCACCTGCGCCAAAAAATAAGAGGAAGCGATTCTTTCAGAAGGCTTGCCGGAGTGTGGATTGTGAAGATGGATTGTCGGTTTGACGTCTGCAGGGGTGAAAATGGTGCTCACATTAAGTTACACTAAGAAGTAAAAAAAAAAAAAAAACAACTTTAGACTTTGTAATTCTAAATGTAATAAATTAAATTAAATTTTAAACCGCGGTGCTTTTTCGGAAATCCGATATTTATATATATATTCTGTCTGTGTATGTGTTTTATAAATTTTTAGACCGTTAGGTTTTTTTTTAGATTTTTAGACTGTCAGGGTTTGTGTTTATTTTATTTTCTTGAGTTGTATATCAAATGAAATCACATAAAAAACAGTTCTTGTTTTGTTAATAAAAATTTATTTTAATTCAAGTTAACATATGACATATGCGTTGCAGGTTGCATTAAATCTGCTGATTTATATTCCCAGTTTTATTTTAGTAGAAGCAATTTATTATTTACAATATTAAAACTGCGGGTTTATAAATTCTGTCTGTGAACATTATTTTGTAACTGCTATTTTTTTTTTACCTTCGGGACCACCATTAGGAATTGTTTCAGATGATGAGATGAATGGCAATTTTTGTATGTAGCGTGTGAAAATTCCATGCTTGACTGGGATCCGAACCCGGAACCTCCGGAATAAAGGCCGAGATGCTACCACTCGCGCCACGGAGGACGGCAGCTGCTGTTTATTTAATCGTTATCTATGTCACTCGCTTCCTTTCTTGTAGTCTCATGAAAAATCATTTGATTTATCGATTTGCATGATGATAACTGTGAAAAGAGATTTGTCTCGGTAAAATTATTTACCTTGAGTGATTTCTGATATCCCATCCAGCATTTTTCATTATATATTTTATATCTCCTTCATTGCTCTTTATGAAAGGTTTTCTCCATGTTATAATGTCAGTTCCTTTAAGCCGTTTTAATTATTATTTTGAAATTAATTATGTATTTACAATTATACATTTACCGATTTTGAACTTAATGAAAGTTATACTATATATAATTTTTTGAATTGTACGAATACCTTTATGCAACGTGTTTTTACAAACAGCGAAGTAAGGCGTGAGTATATTAAGATTAATAGCATATAATATTTATTCTACTGTTTATCTGGATCGTGTTACTGAATATTACGTGTCGATATAACGCTGAACGATCGAAAAAATATAGAATTATTCATTAAATGAACATTAATGGACCTCTGTATAAAACTGGGTGCAAATTTTTAAAGGTAACGGTCGTAAAAGTTCACGTCGTGATAATTACGCTGACAACAAATAGAATCTGGGTTGATTTAGTGAAACGTTTTTTGATGTCATTATTGCATCCTCTTCTGTTCTCGGAAAAGGCGAGCTTTTAAAATAGAATATTTTATACAGATACTTGTGGAATCGGGTTGGGGGATGTAGAGGGAGCGCACAATAGCGGAAGGGTTGTGAATGATGAATTGTATGATCGAAGCTGTACTCCTTCCTCTCCTGATTATTAGTCCCTCTCTGTCACTCTTTCTCTTGTTCTATTCTTTGTATTGAAAGTACAATCGGGAATAGGGAGAGGGAAACTGAAAACACAATGAAGCGAGTTTTTATGCCCCGTGTTTGCAGAAGTTTACAGTTACAGACATTGCAGGAGGTAACTGATGTAGCTTTGAGCTACCTCAGGATGACTTGCGCCTCGTAATGCTTGGTGCTGCATTTTCTAGGGTTCAGGTGTAGAATAAATAATGTATTAACGCGGTATAAAAATTACTGCGTACAGTTTACGCGCTGTGCTCGTTAGTACAAGTTTATTTCCAAGAGAGAGATAAAGAAACCTGTCATATGCAGCCTTATTTCTTTGATTAAAAAATAAAATTACTGTTGTTGTAATCTACTGTTTACAAACCTTATATTACAATTTGTTTATTTAGAAACCTTGTCTTTAGACGGTTTTTTAAACGGGTTAGTGTGGTTATTATACTGCTGTGTACAATTTGTATGAACCGATTAATTTTTGGAGATTTAAAAATACGGTTTTTTATTATAATATAATGATAATCATGATCTGAGTAAATTTGCTCAAAGCAAACGTTGGCCGCAAACATTAAAAAAAAAAACTTTTTACATGTCGACTCAGTGAAATATATTACAAATAATAAAACCAGAAACGAAAATTTTATGTTCTAGTAAAAAATTAATTTTTAATTACATTCTGTTTGAGTGATTAATTTGAAATTTTTCATATTTTTCTAAAAAAATCTATTTTACTATTATTTTATTTATAAATTTCGTAATTTTTTAGTAGTCATTTTAGTGTTGTATTGTACAAATTTATTTTTTCTTAAATTTGATCAGCGATTTTTATATGACGGGTTACTTATTTGCCAAGGAAGATAACAGAAGGTTTAATGGATTGATTTAATGAAACTTTTTCGTTTACCAAAATTTAATTTTTCTCTTAAGTTCGTAATAATGGTGTTCTACAATCCCGATCCGAACATAAGTTATCTATATCGTTACTGTAATAACAATTTAAAAGTATAAAATTGAAATATATTACGGTATGAACGTTGTTAAATCATCATACTGCAGACCTAATAAGCATTTTGCTTTTCAGTTTTAATCTTGATATGTTCCGATAGCCTTTCGAATTTCCAAGTTAAAGAAAGCCGATTCGCCAACAAAGAATAACCGAATAGTAATGGGATACTTAAAACTAGACTTGCATGCTTAGATAAAACTATCCGCAAGGCTCAGCTTCTGCTTAAATAAAAATTATTTTTTAAGGGTGAGAGAGATATCCTAATCTGTATTAAGTATGAGTTGAGGTGATTCTAAAATTCTTTTTGCTTTGAGCTCTATAGACTGCGATAAGAAGTATATCGTACAAAACATAGAATCGAACATGTAACTTTTATCAATTTTATCACGGAATATAACAATTGTTGAGTACTTGATAAGCATTGTCATCGATCGGGTTTTTATTGCGATGATGGTAATTTGTGTTCAAATCGAATTAAAGCTAAATTTAATTGTATTCTGCTGCTCGTGTAAACTAATTGCCTTTTTATAAATATTACAATTTTAGATTAAAGAGTCCGACGAAGAAATCTTTACTTCCCAAAATTAGATACGTGCTCTATCGAGTATGAAATACAGTGTATTTTGTTACGACATTCTTAGGAAGAATTGTAACAGATATACAATAGACGTATATGAATTTATTTGAATTTTCTTAACTTAGTACGGGTTCTCGTTTCTTATTTATACTATAATTTTTTATTTATTTGACTGATAATTCTTGATTATTATAAAATTATTCTTGATGATAAAATGATAAAATACTACGTTTTAATTTTTAGAAAGTATTTGAAACAGAGATATCTTTACTCATTGTATCTTTCATTGACTTTCATCTTTAATATCGTTTATGTATGTTAAAATATATTAATGCTATGCGAAACCGAATTAAATCTGAAAAATAGAAAAAAAATGACGCGAGGCGAAAAAGTTGGTTCTAATGGAAGCCTATAATTCGGAACCAAACGGGTGTAGTGTTTGTTTTTAGTTACTTTATAATGAATGTGTTTGACTCGCAGCAGGTGGTATACAAGGCGGTTTACTTATTATTGAAGATGTAAAACCGGTAATAAATCTTTGCTCACCTTTTGAGTCGGTTTCAACCCTTACATCATCAGGTATTGATTATTGTAAAATTGTCGCTTAAATGTAGAAGGGGCTATCCCCTATTGATCGGACAAAATATTTTCGTTCGTCAAACATGAACAGGGGGTAGGTTAGGGGTGTTCGACTGACAATGAGCTGGCGTGCTGAGGGTAGCTTTTGTCTGCGGGTAGAACTGTTATGGTAGCTCTGTTTTTCCCAGTCCTGCTAACAGTAGCGGGCAAAAGCGTGAGACTGACTGCTGTCCCCTAATCTCTAAATTCCACTTCCTATGCTAACGGGCACCTTTTGACTTTAAGCGACATTACCTGACAAAAAATAAAAGCTCTTATAATTTTCTGTTGTTTTTTTATCGTAATAGATTATAAAATGAATACTCTCCGAACTATTGTTTAACAAATTTTTATTATGATAATAAATAAATTATAGTTGTTAATGTGACTCGGTAAATGCTTTAACGCTTTTTTTACTAATACGTCTTTGAATAATGTTTACTCGGATAAATGTAACCTGATTACAAGAAATACCTAATGTAGGTGTGTTATATAAAACTGAACTTTTTGTCGAGAAACACAATTCAGAAGGAATGTGTTTTTTTAACGATCGAGGTATCTTGTTTCAGAAGTATATATACACATTGAAAAACATGGTAAGGCGTAATACAACAGGAGAATTCTGATGTATTCTAACAGAAATCTCTTGGTTTTCTTTTTACCTTCTAATTGTTGGATTGGACTTTACGTACTTCGATTACAAAAGAAAATTTTATTGTCTTCTTCTACTAAATTTGTTTGAAGAAAATTTACATTAGCTAATCGGCAATTTCACTCGAAGATTTTTATCGTTTCATTATAATTAGTGTTCCGAATGGAACTCTAACAACCAATAATGGTTTTTATTGGAAAATACTTACGTTCAACTATTTCGAGTTACCCTACTTTAAAGTGCGGCAAAATGAAACTTTTATTTTAAATCTGTAATAAGCAGTTTTCGATGACAAAGTTATTATATGCAAATGTACAGTGTATGAACATTTACTGTGCACTGAATATTATTACGTTTCAGTACATTTAAATAAGCCTTTCAAATTGCATTGAAATTAAACACTTAAATAAAACTGAAACATTTACACCGCACAGTAACTTTTTGAATGGTTGC
Source organism: Lycorma delicatula (assembly GCF_047948215.1). NCBI lineage: Eukaryota > Metazoa > Arthropoda > Insecta > Hemiptera > Fulgoridae > Lycorma > Lycorma delicatula. The sequence continues at coordinate 278,739,028 of NC_134455.1, read as the reverse complement.
TGCGTGCGTATGTGCTCCCATCTGCTTTATTAGTTCGTTATTACCTGTTCTTACTGGACTGTGTGAAAAGTTTATTACGAATTTATCACTAAATCATTAATGTAGTAATTAATTACTAAATTACTGAAATATTTTGTTTTTTTATTTTAAAAAACAAATTCCTTCTCTTAAATTCAATCCGCCATAAATGGTGAAGGACTCACCTTTTTCCCGGTTATAATTCGTGAATACATGAATACATAAAATACAAGAATACATGAATTTTTACTTCTAGTTTTCATACATACCTGAATTTCTGTTTTTATATTTCATTCTAAGGTATACATATATGCAGCGCATGTATGTCTGTGTGTAAAACAACCGTTGTATCGATCGAGTGAAAAATGTAGGGAATGAAAGCTAGCAGTTAATGTTTGTTGTTCGATGTTGTGAACTGAGAACTAAGGGTTGTAAAACCGGTGGGCGATTGCTGGTTGGCAATGGGTGAGCAAGAGGGGGGAGCACGATTTCCTTTATATTATGTGAATTGTTAGTCCTTATTTTATTGGGATTTTTATTAATCGTGTCATTTCTACATCATTAGCTTGTATACCTTCAACGTATCAGTACTTCAGAATGTTATTGGTTGGAAGTCACTTCTGATTCGTATAATGAGTATTGGATACGTACTATGTCGGTTCAACGACGCATAAAATCGTATATTAAATGCTATAATATTGTTTAAGTTTCTTTAAAACATATTTTTTTACGCGAACAACATATTCATAATTAATATTTTTAATTTTATTATTAAAGTTTCGCGACTTTGATCTTTCTCAGTAAACAAAATAAAAATGTTGGCAAAACGAAATAAAAAGATAACGGAAGTAGAAAATTGAAATTTGTTTCGTGCAAACCATATTCTATATAATAACTGAAAGGCAGTTCAGAATATCAGATCATAAACCTTTGTTGATAACACTGCTAATCAAAAGCACGTCCGTGCTCTTGGACGGCTGCTTGCTTGCCAGTCTCAATAACCTTTATCTAAACTTTTTTTTTTGTTATTTGTATATACTTTACTATTTGTTTTTACTTTACTATAGTTTTTACTTGGGTAGAAATATTGTCCAAATATTGTTTATCAATATTATTTTACACAATTTTTAATGATTTCAATGATTACGTTAAATATTATTTTATTTTGATTAATATAATTTGTTTTTTCGTTATTTATCAGAATCCATTAGTCATTATTATCTCGTTTATGTAAATTTTATTTGAAGAAATTATTAATTCAGGGTTAATAAATACATTTATTTAAATTGAATAACTTTAACATTACTATAAACTTTCAAAAATCATTTATATAAATTTGAAATTTTACAGAAAGTTCCGATTTTTTATTCGAAAGTAGTTTTAATTGTTTTAGGCATTAGAAGTTTAATATCTAATAAAATGTATTTTTTTATATATAAAATAACTTCTTTTTGTTGTTTCAATTTTTTGAAATAACGAGAATCTTTAATTATTACGTTTGAAAGAGAAACAAATTTTATTCTAAAACTTCAACTTTTTTACGACAGTTATTTAATTTACTAATTTATTTTCTGAAGAGACTTTTTCAGTGAAAATTTCAAGGTTGTTTTTCCATTATTTCCTCTTTTGTTTTTGAAAACTAAAATTAAATTATTTTTATCGTCAGTGGTTTTTATTATGACAAGTGTTGTGAAGATGAAGAAGATTTAAATATAATAGCTTTTATTTATATTTATTATTATTTTATTGACAGTATCGGGTTGATTGTTTTAAATTTAATTGTTTTACGTTTCATTAAAATTCAGAAATAAATAGTACCGAAGAAGAGAAAGGCAATGGCTTTATAATAATACGTCGTTGAAATTTAAAGCATCTAAAATACAAATATATAAGTATAGGAGAGAATTATTTTTACGGCATTTTCTTCTTTGGTGAATCTGTCTTCGTCAATTTTCAACTGAACGTTGGCTATTTTTCTCATCCTCGAGCATCTTCATTTATTTCCTTATTGTTTCTTCCTTTCCAAAGGTCAGCATCTTAATCCTTTTTCTTCCTCTTTCTTTCATTTCTTCCATTTCTCTTATGTAATGTTTCACTGAAAACGATTTCTGCGTAGGTTGTGTCTCAATTTAAAAAAAAAAAAAAAATAGATCGGATTATTATCTGTGATTGCTTTTTTTTTCTTGATGATATTGCTACATAAGCTTGAAGCTTGTGCGTGGGGTATGGAAATACAATTTTGTAGGTATGAAAAAACCATGCCTGACCGGGATCTCCGGATGAAAGGCCGGAGACTCTACCGCTCCGCTACTGAGATCGGAATTTTATATTAAAATCTGCAATACTAACTAAGAAAAACATTTCAACCAATTAATTATTCGTTTTGTAATTTAATGAATTATACGAGTATAAATAATTGTGATTGGGATTAAAATGTTTCCAATTTACAGTTAATGAGAATGCTAGCATCTAATTTAATTATTTTAGTACTAATGATAATAACACCGCACAAAAAATATTTTCATATATCTAATTGGCAAAATATATTTAGAAAATCTAATGTTCCCAGTCTATTTCTGTTGAACTAAGTGCAGAACTAAGCCGATCAACTTACTTTGGATCCGACTTAAAATTTTTTTTTATTAATTAGTATATTTTTAAATTAAAACTTTTTATTTATTTATAGTATCTTCATTTTTGTTTAAAAGAAAAGGTCAAGAAAGAAAGAAAATGAGTGCAGTATAAAAGAATTAAATAAACTTTCTTAAAAAAAATTAACACTGTTTATGTTTTATGATTTATTTTTATAGTTGCTTGAATTCATTGAAAAATATTCTCGGTTTTTAATATTAAGTTAATTTTAAACCAGCGTAATTTGTTCGTTTTTTAACTTTATTGTAGTGGGTACATTTCTACCGAACGAGTATTTATATATTTAAAAAAATATAAGTAGTATTATATGCTGGAGATATGAATTGAAATGTACGAAATTATATAAATTTTACTTTACACAAATTTCGGTGTGATATATTATTCATTATAGCTGTTATAGTCGGTTCCTTTCCATTTCAGAACATTCTGTGCCGGATTTGCAGAATGCATTCATCGACCTAATGAATAAGTGAAAAATCATTATGTAATTATTAATTTTTTTAAACCTCCGAAAATATGGTCCGAATTATTATTATTCATAACTTATCGTATGATAATCTTATCTTGTATATTTAATGTGCAAATAAATTTATTTTCCTATTTTCAAGCAGTTCATTATCATATACAAATAACTTATTTTTACGGTGATATTAATTTGTGCGTTTATTTATTGAATCTAAGTAATTGTAATTCGATGTTGGAGTAGATTCTCTTGCTGAAGAATTTACCACGCTAGAACTGAATTGCGGCTTTATATTATCTGTTACATTTTCCTTATGACGTAGGTGCGTGAAATTTATCCTTAGTAGTAGCGGTACTGTTCAGAGTTGGTTTATGTATAGTTCCCTATGCAGTCAATCCATGTAGTGAATAGAATGGTGTTACCGTACTTTACAGGGCTAATGAATATCACTATCATTTCAGTGGGTTTGGCATGCTTACATTCAGCTCAGTAAGGAATGCAACAGGGAACCGCTTCATTCTTCACTGTACGTAGTAACTCCAGCGCGGGGTGTTTGTTATTAGGATTTTTTATGCTATTTGTGAGAGCGATTTTGTTTCCCGAAGGTCGCGCGTATTGCTATTACGGTTATGCCATCTAACATATATACCTCTAGAATTGAATAATTACTAATCTTACTTTTTGTTTTTAGATTTAAATATTATTGCTTATGTTTTTTTTCTTATCTCGGGTCGATTTTCTGTTCAGTAGTTATTGTGTTGTTTTGTTGAAGATAAACCTGATCTGGAAGTTTTAATTGGAATGTTTATTAAAATAAGGGAATATCACATTAAAAACAGGTGGGAATACATTGCTTTCACTCGTATTTTCAGGATATCTCCTGCTTCAGAAAGTGGAAAGATATAACTGTTTATTTTCTGGACTGTAGTACGTAAGTGCAGATCTCGGTAAATAGAACTAATAACGGCAAATTTATATTTGCTTCGACAACGAGGCGGTCGGTACTGTCTTGTTACTAGAGAATGCTAACGATTTTATTGCAATCTATCAGAAATGTTACAGCTCATTAAAGTAAACTATATTTGCTACTAAATGTAGTACGTGTCTATATTTTACGTCTTGTAAAATATACTCTACGCATTAAATAATGAAGGTATAAGTGTAATGCAAGATGATCAATTTTGTCGTGTCCACTTTTCCCTTCAGATATATTATTTATTATAAGATGATGTACGCTTCTGTAATAGAAAGCTATCTGATATAATCTTGGTGGTATTGCCTACGATTTTTATAGAACTTATGATAGTAATTAAGTAAGGTTGAAAGAAGCCTTCGGGCCGATTAATTTTGCAAACTCTATTGTAAGCCCTACATCGGGAAACATCTTCAAAGTTTAAATATCTATGTTTCCGGAGCGTTCTTTAATATTTTATATATAAGCGAATTTTATCTGGTACCGATAAAAACCAGTGCTGCTGCTAAAATAAAACTCCTGAAACATTTTTACAAATTAAAGAAATTAAAAATTTGTTGAAACTTTCAGTACTTTAGTTAAGATGTTTAGTGTTCGTTCAGTTAAAAAATAAATTCAATAATGAAATGAATTGATATGCTTAACTGAGAGTGAAACGTAAGTAATAAAAAAGATAACTCTCGATTTTTTATCGTCATTATGAAGAAAATATTAAGAATTAAGTATAATTCATAGGAAAATATTTAGTATTTTGACTATAATTTATCATTATACTTTTAATGTTTTCATCTATAGCTGTAGCTGTAAATTTCAATTACAATTACAATTAAATCCAGTGTTTGGAATATTTGGTGATTATTATACAATTAAGTGTTACGATTTTTGAGTTATTTACAGTGATGATAGATTTTCTTTATCCTTGTTTTCATTTGCGTTTACAGATTTAATTTTGTTATCTTTGTTATTTGCTTTGCTATTAAGTTATTCGGTGTATATTTAATACCATTACTTACTACGTCTTTGTTACTTATTAATCTTTTTGTTCTAAAGAATAACGGACGATCGTTTTTCGATTTAAATGGAAGATGACTATGAAGTAGTGTTAACGTTTTTCATATTGTACGTGTTACCGTTTCTGCAACAACGAACAGAATTGAGTCTACTCCGGATCCTCAAATAAGTAATAGGGTTATAATCGCCATTTTGATGTTTGACTTGTACTACCTGCCCGTTTTTTGCCGTCGGTTCTAGTTCATTGTTTAAGACTATTATAAAAATATTCTTTAAGAATACAATCATGTTATGTAGTCGCAAGTTGTATCGTATTATAGAGAATTTGTCTGAAGTATGCAAACCCTAACATAATGTCGTGTTGTGGTCATTTGTATTTTCTTTTCGACTATTTATTTTTTGTTACAAAAAAATAAACTTTGTGTGTGGGCACGTATGTTAGGTTAGAGAGTTTCATGTTAAATATTGATTTTTGATATTAGATACTAGCATCTTGTAATATTACAATATTTTTAATTTTATAATTACGTAGCAGAGCATCCATTTATATGGCAATGCCAATGAATGTATTTTTGGTTCTTGTTAAATATTACTGAAATTTTACTTTTATTATAAAAAATATATACATAATACGTTTAAGGAGGTGAATGAATTAGGTTTTTTTGGCGTTTGATTATAATTTGACCATTGCTGTTGTTACAGTTCTCTTAGATAAAAGTAAATAATGGTATACTCCACTACGAGTATTAAAATTATATATTTAATTTCAATATAAAAAGTAATAGGTAAATTATTTTTGTAATTGTCTATAGTAAAAATGTATTACTCGATGCAATTTTTTTTAATTTATTTCGTGAGAACGTTTTACTAATTCTATTATATGTATTGGTGATAAGCTGCTATTGAAATGCGCGTGTAATTCTTTATATTTAATTTTTGTAAACTTGAATGTACTTTTAAGTTTATCAGTATGTGTTGCAAAATTATTCATTCGTAAAAAAATATATTACAGATTATATTTCATGGATTTTCGACAAATACTCTATAAAAAAACGACAGAAAGGAAAATAATGGTAAGTTGAATACTGAGATAGGAGGACATAATTAATCAGAATTGAAGAATTTTGTTATCTGGACAGTTAAAAATAAATAGACAATTTAAGAAGGCCATTAAAGAGATTAGTTTTGAAAGGCGGAATATTGATATTGATATTTGATATTAGAAAGAATTTCTTGAACCGTATTTTCAAGGAATGGCATTGTGTTGTGGATTGGGAGTTGTAGGATCTCAAGGGAATAGAACTCTTTGAAGTGTGTTAAGAAGAATGTTGAAATAGAGGATAACATAATTTGAAATTAAGAAATTCTGCTTCCCAGAATCCCTAAAATCGAATAGACAACGGGCTAAAAAAATAATTCTGTGGTAAATTGTAATCTGATGAGTTGGGTTGAATGTACGTATATTAAGGAACTCGGGTAATGTAATACATTAAAGGAAGAACCTGTACAGAATAAAAATTGTAGGATGATCGAAGCTTTGAAAGTAAAAACTAATAACGATTTAGAATGTGACAGATTAAAATTAGTGTATGTGTAGAATGTGTTGAAATTAGCGATAAAACAAAACAGCATAAGGTAAGAGAAAAATAGAAAGGATGGGGAAATACGTAGAAACAGGCCAAATGATTAATTAGAAAAACTTTGCCCTGAATTGTTAAGTAATGTAGATATTTTTATTAACCGTTATCTAAAATAGGAGGTAGCTGCTCTCAATTCGGTATGTTAGTTTTGTTACGCTGTAGCGTTATTTTTACCAAGCGGAAGTAGTTCTATAGTTCTTTTTTTACTTTAAAGAGGGTGGTTCTCTGGTAGTCTAGCTATACGTTTTTTATTTCCAGATAACTTGAAATATCTAATTTTGTTTATCGAAAATTATATTCCTACAAACTGTAGCGATTTAAAAAAATTATTTTTATGATAATTCTACGTCGGTTCATGCTCGATAGCAGCCCCATTACGTTGATTCTTTGGGACTCATTTTCTTTTTATCAAGACGCTAGTTTTTCGCTTTTGTGTTTCTTTTAAAAGTAATTATCTTGTGAAGTTGGTTTCATGAGGATCTCGTTTTATAGCCATACCAATATTTTAAAGGAAAGTAAAATAACATAAAAATCAACTTTAAGATGTACTGGTTGAACATGGATATACTAGGATGTTTATTAGTCAAAAGATAACGGGTACGAAAATTTTATAATGGTTGGTTTTTAAATGCTGTGAAGGTAAACTTAAATATCATTAATGTGTGTTTGTAACTCGTTTGAAATAAATATTGTTATTGATTAATAATAGATTATTTAAGTATTATAGAGTTTGATTATGCACAAAACAACTGATGAAATTATTCTTTAAATTTTGATTGTTCTTTGTTTTAAGTTAAGAGTGTAAGGATAATAAACGTAGTTCACTCGACTTTATTTACTATTTAAGTATTTAATTGTTAAAGTTTTCAGTGTAGATTTTATTGTAGGAAAAGTTACTGTTTCATTGCTGTAAAATTAATTTAATAAATACCAATTAAAATTCTGCAACCAATCAATTAATTGTACTGTTTTAATGCACGTGTAAATTATTTTCTGCTGAATGTTGTTTCATTTTATTATCTGTTGATATATTTTTATTGTAATTTTATAGATCGTTTATTGATTTATTACATTGGTAATCGGTAAAATAAATTTACATTATTTATTTAAAATTTAATTTCTTTTAATTTTAAAATAACTGTTTATTAAAAACTACTTAGTTATTTGAAGAGGAGTTTAACAACGAAACAGGTAACTTATTCAAGGCCTATGGATTCAGGGTAACATGATAAATGTATTATCACGCTTGCTCAATTTACCGACAATATAGGTTGTCTAAAAAAATGAGATTAAGTAATTTTTTAAGTAACGTTTAACAAACTGCAGACAATTACATTAAATTTATCCATTAAATATACAATTTTTTTATGATTTGTAGAACTGTTTTGCAACAGTCCTTTATTTCAAACATTTTCTATTAACAACTTTTAATCCTTTTTCATTATAAAGATATTTGTCTCACCTCTCCATTTGTCTATTTTTTAGTTCACATAAACATTCTGAAAGCAAATGATGTATTGTAAGAACATAATAATATCCAAGTGTTTTAAAAACCAACCAAAAAGTGTTTTGTATAATTGAATTTTTGACCGGTCCGTTTATTTAGTCATCATGCTCTAAAACAAAAACTTCGACACTTTCAAAAAATGTAATCCCTTAATTCAGATTCATTGATGTAAAATCATTTTGTGAGTTCGGTATGACAGAATAAGAATAAAGTAGTATCTTTATTAACATTTTATTTGATGTTTTGTTTACTCGGTTAAATTAATTCAGATTTTTTTTTTTTTGCTAGCCGTATCGTTAAAAGTTTATACAAGTTATCGGCTGAAATTTTTTTATCCGTGCTTTTGAATATTATAACACACTCAGATTTTTGACTGTTGATTTCGAAAATTGTATTATTTATTTTATTGTAATCAAAAATATAGGCCATTGAAATTCTTTTATCGTTCAGTTGCTTTTACCAAGTAATGGTAACTTTTTGACTTTGAATAATTTTAATCTCTTTGCTTTTTTTTAATGTCTGGATAAATTATTCTGCGAGATTTGTTCAATGTATCACAAAAGTTGGTTCTTTGGGATTGTTTTTTTCTTTAATTTTATCAGCTGACGTCTCATTGAAGATTTGTATTCAGTTGAATCTCAATACAAATCTGAAACTTTCAGCACTGCAACAGATCCAAAAATTTTGTGAATGTTTATTAATTACTCTTTTGTAAAGAGAGTGCCTGTATTTTTAAGGTTCGTTTTGTTCTTCTTAGAACTCCCTAAAACGTTAAAGTTTCATTTATTTAGATTTAATTATTTTCATTTCTATGTTTTTTTCCAACGTAACTGTATTTTATTTCCAACTTAGTGTATTTAGTACACTGACTTGTTATTTGTAAGAGTAAACTGTTAACTTTATTGAAAGCGTACAGTCTAGAGAATCAGAGATCACCCAGTATAAATCAGCCTTTCTAATACGATACTTTCACCGCCTTTTACTTACTAATAGCTCCAATTCATTCTTTGTATGAAAAGAAGTAGTTTCGTTTTAATCCTATCTACCTTATATTATGTAGTAAGTACTGACAACTTTTTACAGTTACACAAGCCTGTAAAAGCTTATTCCATTACTTCCTGTACTAACTTCATCTTCCTATTATGTTCCGTGATTGTTTACTGTCGGAACACTTCTTTGTATTGGAAATAGACATCTAATTCTTCTTTTATCATTATTCGAAATTGAGGATTCACTTTTCCCCGAAAGAGTGAATGCTGTATTAGTTTTGTTTTATTGTGTCTTTTGTTTCGTGTGATTTTTATTACAATAAATTCCAAGAGAATTTATTTTTTTATTATATGAATGCTTTTTTTTAGTTTTCATTATTTCAAATTAAAAGCTAAATAAATTCTGCATATCGTTTATTTTAGTTCCACTTTGAAATGAAATGCTAAAGTTTCTACTTTTTACTGTTTTAAGAAATTTCCTTAATGTTAAGGTAATTTCGTTAATTACGAGTAATTTTCCTTTAGGAATTTTACGGATTAATCATGTCTTAATGCCAGCCAGTTAATTTTACTTAGTCTTTAAGTGGCGTTGTGACCAATAGCTTGCATTATTCCGTGTTGGTTGTAAGTTTTAAAACTAATCTGCATTTATCCTTAAAATCGATGTACCAGTCGTACTCTCCACACCCCCCCCCCCCCCTCTCACTCGGTCTCTCTTTCTTTCTTTCTCGTATGGATTCCAACGTTTATTTTTTTTAACTGTTTTGTTAAATAGATAGTACCTAGTACCACTAAATATTTTTAGTGGTACTATCAATGAAATTCTGAAATACTGTGAGACATAAAATGATGTCTCATTGTAATGTCACGCCTCAATATTATTGTTTATTTTTTATTTTTTTATAAAATAACATATTATTTTAAAGATAAAATTCTGTATATTTTAGTGTTTTATGTATAACAGAAGCTTTTCTTTAAATTTGAAATTAAAGAAGGTTTTTTTTTTGAAAATCAGCAAATAAAAGCAAAATAAATATAATTGAAAAGTGATGTCATAAAATGTGATTAATTTTAGTTGTTTAGTGACACAGTTTAGTTAGGTTTTAATATCAAGGACTTTTAATAAATATTAAATTCAAGTTTTACTTTAAAAATCTCAATTCAAAGTATAATTATCAATAAAATGTGATTTTATTACAGAAGAGAGTGACTTTTAGTAATTTATGTTAAAAAAAGTATAGCAATTAATACAAATAGTATTCAAACGATTCTAGAGTTGTAGAAGTAAATAAATACAATCAGTTTTTAGCAACTGAAAGGTATTATAATTCAATTAAAATATGTTAAACATTCTGAGACATAGATTGGTACTTTGTTATCCACGGTTGACACAAATTGATGTCAGAGACACAAATTGATGTCTCAACTTTATTTTTGAATATTTCAAAAAGTAAAGTTGCAAAGTGAGATTGGTGTCAAAAATTAGTAATTGGTAACAGAAACCTTTATTGAAATTGAAAAAAATAAATGGCAGCACTGGTGGATATTTTTAGCAAAGTAAGTATAGAAGCCTTGAAAAAGTTGCATTTTCTAGTGTGGCAGTCGACCTGTTAAAACTTATTGATTAAAAAACGTAATGATTTAGTATTTATTCCCAAATCCTTCCCCTTCTCTCTCTGTGCTGGCTGATTTGCTTGCGTATATTATCTAATATACGATTTGTGTCGCTTTACGTCACTTGTTTGCATTTAACATTTAAAAATATTTTGAAAACAGAATTTATTTTTTATTTCCAAACGGAAATAGTGTGTATATAAATGCATATCAGATATTAGTATGTAACATGAAGTATCAGATCTAGTGTATACTTATTGCGATATTCTTTCAGCGTAAGATTTTTTTCATTTTTGTTACGCTGGATTAAATTAGTCTTAAGAATTATTTTATTGCATAAAGAATATTTTTATACTGATGTGATATAGTGTGATTTGGCTTTGTAATAGTTGGTTACATATTTGTATTAGTGAACGGTGCTCTTTTTTTAACAAAATTCAAAAACGCTACTTCATAACAGCTTTCCTCTGATTATTTTCTACTTTTAAGTATATTGTACAGCACAATTAATGCTTTACTAAAGATGAAATAAGGTATGTCCAAGCATTTTCACGAATTTTTTCCCTCTAAATTGTTTTAATTCTGATATCAATATAATTTGCAACAAGCATAATAGATCTTTTGCTTGCTACAAGTTATATTTAATTACAAGAATGAAAAATGTACTTAATCGTTATTTCTATTTCTGTAAATATGTGGGTGTTTTGTGTGTATGTGTGTGTTTTTTTTATGTATTTCGAAATAAAAACAAAACAGTATAATAACTTCCAGTGTAAATTGATGTATACTTATCGAATTTGTTACACTTATAGCATTACTATTAGTTTCGGTTCAGGCTTAATAAACCGTTTTTTGAATATTGGATTTATTCGTTGAATGTTAATTTTCCAAATTTAAGTTATCCTGAATATTTTTTTAAATTCTACATTCCTCAAATTATTTTCTTGTAAGATAACTACTGTTCCGCGTTTCGTATCGTGTTGTCATGCTGATGTTTATTGTTGTGGTAGTGTAATAAATAATGTCTTTATCTGATTTTTTTTTTTTTTTTTGCAGGAGTGGTGTGGGAGCGACGTATGGAGGGGGTGGGAGTAGTGGCATGAGCGGTGGTGAGGGGCAGTACCACCCCCCGGCGACGGCGCTCAGCGCGGCAGCGATGGTGGCAGCCGCAACAGCCACGGCCACTGCTACCGCCAGCGTGGTCGCTCTTCAAGAGCGTCAGGACCAGTTTTCCCAGGTCAGCAGCTAGGATAATCTGTTTACTTGATTATACGAGATTCTAATTAGATTTTAAATTGTGTGATAGATTTTAAACCGACGTTAAATCGATGAATTAATTTCCTCCTTCCATATTAAATGACAAAAATCATTCCGTGTACAGAGTTACTTTAGAATTAAATGACGATTATTTGGTTAAAAATCGTATAGTACGGTATTTAAATACGAATTTTCTGTGGTGTCATCTTTATTTTGCGCTCGGTTTGAATTAAACTGGATAGCGTTTTAGTCAGGAAAATACATAAAACCATAGAATTTTTATTTCCTTAGTACGTAAATATTCATTTAAGGCCGTTAATCTCACGATTTATTATTCTTTATTGGTTTATTTTTTCATCGATTGATAAAATAAAAAGTGTCAGATTATCTGGCTGTTGAGTGAAAATAATGTCATAAGAAAAATCCTCTTGGATTGTTCTTTTCACAGTTTGAAGATTCTTGTGTATAGAAATACCGAAATCTTGATTAAAAATCCTGTACGTATGTATGTATCGGTATCTATTTAGCGTTATATCTTTCGGATAGATTATGAAATAGAAACATTAAATCTAGTAGTTGTATACTTGTTTGTATACTACTAGTATACTAATAATATACTTCTACATATTACGAATTTGTTTTTTTTTTTAACTCGGCAGAGAGAGTGAGATATAGTTTTATTGGTATGAATTTTTTTTTACTTTGTCAGACAATTCCATTAAAAATAAAAATAGTAATAGTAAAAAAAAAAAATCACAAAAAAAGGAGCATCCCCTTAAAATGTATTGAAGTAATCATGACACTTAGAAGTTATTTTTTCATTACGGCGTGGAAGTTTTATATTACTTTTTTTAATTCAGGCATTATTATAGCGGGAATAGTTCTCGATCGTTACTACAGAGATGGGGGTAAATCTTTCATTTTTAAAAATAAATGATTGTGTAAATAATCCAGTATGTTGTTATAAGAGATGATTTATTTGCATTCGATGAACATTGGCGTCGGATTGAAGTTGTCAGATTTTTAGAATGTTTCATTGTTTATTATTACATATAGTCTTCCCTTCATTTAAGAAGTTAATAAAGATGATTTATTTGATTAAAAGAAATTTTCACTTTAGAGTAACATTTTACCACTTCCATTGTTAAGGATAGTTTAAAATCGTAAATAAATTCTAAGCTCTGTGAAAATGTTAAAGAGACTCGGTATATTAATAAACATTTTTTCAAATACACCGATTTTTAATTTTTTTCAAATGAATAGTCATTATTCGCTTAGTCGATGCTCATTATAACTATATTATAAATATAATATTATAAATATTTGTTACTTCTGAGTATATTTGACTGTTGAATTGAACATTCACGAAGTGAATATTGCGAAATTTATTTTTCCAGTTATTTTGAATGAGTAATTTTCAACATTTGTACCACTTCAGTTTTCGATACCCTTTATTTATATAATTGTTTACTGCGATTTATGTGAGAATATTAAATTGTAACGAAGAAAGAATAATAATTCATAAGCCTTAAACCAGTATTTCTTCTGCGATTTTTGTTCGTTTAACAAGTTAAAGGTTAAAGTAAAATATTACCATATTGTGGATAAAGATATTTATGTTCAAAAGTTGCGGTGGATTCTCCCGTTTAAGTCGATTGTAAATCCTACAACGGATAAATCTCAAATATTTTTGTTGTTATTTGTGATTGTCTCTTTCATTTCACACACAATATGATTAACCCTGTTCGTTATAATTTATTTAATTACCTTTTTTTTTTGCTACAATTTCCAACTTTAAGTCTTAATAAAATATAATTATTACCTTGAAGAGTTTTACTCTAAAAAGACTTTCTGGGTTTGGCCTTCTTATAAAAAAAGAAGAATATCTTAAAAAAGAAAAATATTAAAAAGAATTTTATTCTTTTAAATTTTTTTCAGAGTTAATATTACTGTAAAAAGACATTGTTACCGACTGACTATTCGTCGTTTGGCACCCGTTACAAGTTTAATTTTATTTCTATTTTACACAATCTAATTTTTATTAAGTATCTTCAAACGTTTTAAAAAATAACCAAGCATTTTCAGTTTTCCATCATGATATATTCTACAAAGTTAGAACTATATTCTGTTCGACATCTATATAAATGTATTATATATATATATATATATATATATATATATATATATATATATATATATATATAATACCATATTAATGATTATTTACCTTTATGGGCATTAACTTTGAATAGCTTATTTTACATTTTGTTGCCGATAGTTTGCACGTATTTAATATAGTTTTGTAAAGCTAAATTACCATTTATTGCTATGTAGATATTATTAGTATCGTGTATTATAAATATTTGTAATAACAGTTTTAACTACGGATGGCAACAGTATTTAGGTAGTCCTCTTTTTGTGAATATTTACTGAAATAATCAGTTAGCAGCTAATTACTTTTACCCGTGGTAAATTAGTTGAATAATTTTGTAAATTTATTACTTACATCATAATCTATTGAAAATGCTTTTTAGGTTTGTGTTAGAAACGACAGTCTGGCGAGAGATGCAAATTCACCAGGATTCCACCAAATCCCTCCCAGTCGTCTTGAAATACATGAAAAGAAAAAAAAAAATAGACGTGAAAAATGTTTTTAAAGAAAAATAATATATGAAAGATAGGAATAAAAATAATATGAATTAAACATATGATTCACTTTATATGAAGGTGCCGAGATATTTTCTGAACTGTGGCTCGGTTTTTTACGACGCCTCTTAGCAGTCCTTCGAATAATTTAAGGATTATGAATATGCTATTTGGGTTGGATTACTTCTAGGTAATCCGTTATGATTACCCCCATTGATTGGTGCAAATTATTATTTTTAAATGAAGACAAGACTAAAATAGTGAAGTTTGGTCTAAGAGAAACTCTAAATGATTAAACTGATGTAAAACGTTTAGGATTCCATTTGAATCAGACACAAACACATATTAAAAAAAGCGTGTAGAAAATTATCTAGAGCCAGATTCGTATTAAGAAAATTTAAGTCGTTTGAATCCAATGAAATTCTCTATTTGACTTAAGAGTTAAAGTTAACTTATTACCTAGTTAAGAGTTATACAAAATCTCTTTTTACACGATTTCAAACTATGACCGATTAATATTTATGTTGTACATATTAACCTATGTGTTAAACATAATTTATTTAGATAGATACCCCTTAAAGACAGATTTCTATCACTAGAATACCAGAAATAGACTGGTTATGGACAAAAATTATACTATCGCAGTGGGCAAGAAAAGTTGGTTTAATTATTAAATAAGCTTTTTCGGTAAACTCCCGTTGTAGACTAAGGTGATCTCGCACATCAAGTTTTAAATCCAACTGGACCTGTAGCTGATAGATAAACTATTTTACTTAGATTAGATTGTTCTCTATAACGGTTAAGAATACTTTGAAGCCATTATTAGTTTTGATTAAGAGGATTGAAAATTAAAGCGATATTGTTCTGTGTGCGTGTGTGTACGCTTGAATGTGTTTGTCAGTCTATAAATTACTTATTTTTTTGTAAATTAGAAAATTGTTAATGAATGATAGCTTTTAATTTTTATTGCGATTCTGTTTAATATTTCTAGCGTATGCTAAGTATACATTTATTCACTCCCACCGATACGTTGAACCATCTAGATGATATGGCTGTAAATTTTATCGCTTTGTTCTTTCATAATTCTAGGATTTTTATGCGGGATGAGCGATGCACTTATCTACCATTAAACTGTAATTTTTTATCATGATTTTTTTTTAATATTGTCTAAAAAAATGGTTTAAATTGTCGCTTTTTCTTTTATTACTGCGAATAAATTTATCTTAAAGAATAACTAGTAAAAATTAATATTTAAATTTATAAACGATTCGCTCTTGTATAGGTCGGTTTATTTATAGTAGATCTGTTTATTTACGTAGCCTGCCGCAGACCCAAAACGACCTTGCAATCTGACATACTTTATGAATGGTACCTTTCTGGATATATTTCATGAAATCTGTTGACGATATCTGTGTTTATTAAACTGTACAGGATTTTAATTTCTTTTGTTGTCCTGCTTTAAATTTATTAATAAAATAACTTTGAGAGTTGTCGCATTATTTAGCGCACCTTTGTAATGTTTATGTATGGGAAACACAGATGTAACTAACTATTACATCTATATTTGCAGTATAGTTATATTCTTTCTTCTTTCTGTTCATGCATGTTTGTTTGGAATGTAACGATAGGGGACGACATCCTTATTCTAAATAACGGTTACGTTGTGTGTTTTGTTCGGGTAATTTATTCTGCAGAGCTATTCTTCCCGTAGAATTTTTCTTTTAAAATTCACTCGCTTCCTTCATTAATACATTTTAAATGTAACTATTCTAAAGTTTTTCTGATTAAACTTATGAAAACGAATTTACTGCAATCCACTCGACATAAGTGGATTGTGATGGTTTACGGAAGTGTTCATTATTATCATTATCATTATTATTTAAATAATTTTACTTATAATTAATTTTTATTATTATTTAATTCAACAGTATTGAAAAAAAATAGTCAGCAGTAGGAACTCTGATAACGGTAAATCATAGGTTTAAAAAGTTAAGGTTAAGCAGTGACAAAGAGAAAAGACTGTGTTTTTTTGTAATTAATAAGGCGTATTTTTAGATCTTTTGTGCCGTCACAGCAGCATAAAGCCGTGTGTTCAGATTTTAATTAAAGAAGGAACATCGTCGTTAGTTTCTCCTGGAGTTTTCTGGCAACGATATTTAATTATGGAAATAAAATTTCAGATATTAGAAAAATCTTTAAAGAATAAATTCAAACCTTCCTCAATGTTGAAATATGTCGCTAAAATATAATGCTTATAATGTGATATACCGTACTTTAGTGATAACACCAATAAATTTGTTAGATCGTATTTAACAGCTGGATGCCGACGCAAATAGCACATACCAAAAATACTATGGGAAAGATTTCCCCTCACACAGTTGAAATTATTCACAAATTCTCGTACCTCCTTACTAAAAAAAAATTATGATAAGATCATAAAAATACTTTATTGTGCTGATATAGTTTGGCAACGTTGTCAAAAAACTAATTAGTATCACTAAATTCAAAGGGAGTTTAGTAAAAATATTTTTCAAGCAAAAACCTAGGCATATTGAGATTATTGATGAACTTAAATTAATTGTAATAGATAAATTAATTAGATGTAAAATTTGTTATTCCAAATATTTTGCTCAGAAAGAACGAACTTACACTCAGAAAAAAAACAACTACAATTAAAATACATTGTAATTGAAGTATTAAATCTTGGGCCCATTATTAATTTGTTTAATCATTTACTAGTCGTTTTATGTGTTATCTGTCGCCAGCGTATTATTACATTGTGATAAAAATAGACATTCAACAAAGGTGGTAAATGTCAGTTTGTGCCAGATATTTATTTTTAAGGAAGAAACGAGTTGTATTTTATTGAAAGACAAGGAAAGAAACGTTACTTCGTTGGAATTTCTCGCTCAAATAAAATTATCATGAGACTTGTTTTCACTTATTGCTGGATTATTCGCTTTCATGTTTGATGTTACAAACCTAATTTTCTCCTGTTGAATTTAACCTGTTGATTGTTTATGTTTTTTAATCGGCATCACTCTTCGGTTTATCCTTATATAAATTTTTTAAAGCGATTAAAAAGTAATTAATGAAGTAAGAAAACAGTCACGATTGAAAAAAAAAACATTCTATTTTATTTTTTAACTGAGAGTATCCGAATAACAATATTTTGTTGCAAATCACTCTTAAATGTATCACACTATTTATTGTTGTATAAAATACGATTAGTTTTCAAAATATACAACGATTTTAGATTAATCTGGAAAGTTTTTGCCTGACCGTTTGGCAGTCTGTATTTTTTCGGGGCCTTACCTTAAAAAAAAATACAAAATAGAGGTAATAATTTAAAAAAAGAAGTATACTCTACAAAAAATATGTTTTTGATCGCATTTATTATCGTTATTATAGTAGGTCTTGTGTATTTGTTGTGACCTAGTAAAAGTTTGTTTTAAAATTCTAACTTGTTAAACGTTTTAAATATTGTCACATACGTTAAAAAAGTATTAGCCTAAGCCACACGCGTTACGTTTTCAAATTTTCTTTTTGTTTAACTTGTTAAATCATGCTAACCTTGTAAATCACTTTATTGTTTTATTTTTTTTATTTGCAAACAGGTTATAGAATCCCAGGAATATTTTATTATTTGGATTTATAATATACAACAGTAAAAGAAAAATTATACCAAAAACAAAATAATTACTCCTTGATTAGAGTCTTCTAATAATGAGGAAAATAAAAAAATAAACTTACAGACAATTTGCTACAAATAGCAATTTATTATATAATTCTTCACGTAGCGATGAAGGATTAACTTTTTGCTGCAATTAATTTATGAAGTGGTAGAGTACTTAATTAGTAGAGTAGAGCATTTAATAGTATGTATTAAGTAGTCTAGTACTAGAGCACTTAATTGAGTTCAGCGACTTATCAGTTAGATGAAACTTAACAGGCGTTCCATTGGACAGCCTAAAAATTATTAATTGAATAATCACAAAAAAATTAATTGGCACAAAAAAATTAATCACAAAAAAATTAATTTTTTAATTAAAAAATTAAAAAATTAATTGTTATTCATGTCGTGATTAATAAAAAAAAATTATAAAAGATTTTATTTTTTCTCTGTTGTTAAATTCATCCAATTTTAGCGTAGTGTATTCTCATTTTTAAGCTTTCCAGTCATTGTCAGTGTTTTTCGCGTTATAAATGAGGAAGCTAAAGCCAAGGCATTGGTACTGTATTATTGCATTGTTACTCTTAATGGAATTAAACGCGTATTACTAGTTTATAAAAACTTGCACTGGAAAGTAGTCTTCATTAATAAGTAGTCTTCTCGAATAAATAAAAATTTAATATAAAATAAGTATTTTCGAGAATAAATATCAGCAACTTCTCCATTAAAAATATAAATGTCTTAATTTTGGTGATATACATTATAATCTTGTTATATGTACCTAGTATTTTGTCGAATATGGCGGTTAAATGCTTGGTGTTTTATATCCTCTCCACTTTTCATAATAATATTATATTAAAAACAATAAACATCGTGAATCTATAAATTAATTCAATTTGCTTTATAGGGAATTATTGTTACAAGTGTTTCATATTAGTATTAAATTTTGTGCGGTATTAGGCGCTATTAGAATAATGAAGTTAAATTTTCGTTAGCGTGTTTTTGGCGGTTCCGTAAGGATGTACGTGCGGGTCTAGCGGTTTGTAACTATAATACGTTTCTAAATTAATCATTCCATTTAGAGGTGATATGTATTGATTATAACAGATTGTTATTTAAAAGAACATTTTTTTGACTTTTAAAAATTTTTCCTTATTTAGATTTTTGGAGTGGGGTAATTAAAATTTTAGTATTATTACATATTTATGTTCTATTATCAGGTACAAGAGTTTTACGAGGTTTTTAAAAATAATTTTTTTCAGGGATTTAACATCAAAAATAAAAATTTCATCGTTAAGTATTAATTTAAAGTACTAAACACGACAGTTGACAACTGTTAGCCTTTTAAAAACAGTGGCTTCTCGTTGTCGGTTAGCGTGTATTAGGTCTGTCGTCGCTTAATAATTAATTTGCATCGTTAACTTCGTCGGGCCTGATTTATGTTATTATTTTTGTATTATTTAATAAGAAATGTCATTTCTAACACAAGAAAAATTTTCTTAATATTATCATCTCATCATTTATATTGATATTTTCAATATTTAGTACATTTTGCCGTTACTGTTTATTTGCAATCTTACTAGCGGTTATTGTGCATTAGTTGATTGTAATTGTAAGATATGTTTTGCGGTTGAGGATTGCTGCCATACTGAAATAAACAGCACTGTTTTGTAATAGTTATTATTTTTTTGTGAGTGGTTATTTATTTTTTAGGTTTTTTTAAGCTCTGCATTTGAGATATTTAAATAGTTTGTTAAATAACTTTATCTACAATATCAATTGCGATATATTTTTCCGTTGAAGTTATAAATTAAGTTATTAAGGTAATTTTAATGTTTAGTACAATCAAATTTTTTCCCCAAAAATATTAAAACGACGAAAAAATTAAATTTTACTTTTTATTTAATCGGTCCTGACTGTAGGTATGAAATTTTATTTGCCGTACGAAGAATCTTTATTATCTCATACAATATATTATTAATGTCGTTAATGACTCGATTAGTTTCGTAGCTTATTTATGTAAAAGATCTTATTGTTTTGGCGGGAAAGTAACGCGGACAAGTATTTAATGTGATTTACTCCTGAAGTTTGTGAGAAACGGCGTATGCAATAAGAGGAATTTTATGATCGTCATATGTGACGGATGAACGAGGAGGCAAGTGCCGCCCCCACTGGTTGCTAAGCAACCTCGGTGACGTAATATACTACGCGTAGTACTGGTGGAGTGACGTCACGCGTTGCCAGGGGCAATTAAGGGTGGGGGTTTAGGGTATGAGTGGGAAAGGTCACCCTCCTCAGAGGCGGATCATCTCACTTGAACTAATCCGACCACCGCTACCCTGTCTTGTCCTCGTCACTCTTAATTGTATTCATTTTGCCCTAGTTCATGGTCGTGACTGTTACTCACGCATTTCATTTTCAATCACACCACTTCGAATTGACCTGGAATGCGACTACTCCTCATTTGCTCTGTCATCATAATGTTATTAAAAAAACATCGTTTTATTGAATTTATTCCAGAGAAGTTCATTTACTTTATTTTCGATTTTATTACTAAATGGTATTCATGAAATCGTCTTTGTGAAGTTGTTTCTAAGAAATATCTGTCGCATAACTGTCCGTATGCCGTCATTGCTATACAGATTTGTTGTAAATCCTTTGAATGCAAAACGTTAAAAATATTTGTTATTTCAAAGTAAACTTATTATTAATATGCGCTACCAAACTGATTTATTTCTTTAATAATATATAAACATACACAACACGCTATACCCCGTTTGCAATGGACAGCATCAGAAGTTACAGGTGAAACTACTATTTCAGAATTATAAAAAGTAAAAGAAAATGTGCAAATGAAAATAATTGAAACTGAAATTAGATTTATAAACATTTGTAGTATAAGAGGAAAAACTGTTGGTTTATAAAGTAGATTTTTGGTTCACTTTCTTAATATCTGGAAATATAATTCCAAATGATTTTTAATTTTCAGTGCCTTGCCCTGGAGAAACTATCAGTAGTACTTTTCTTTTAACTCTATTAGTATGCTATAAAATATTAAATTGCATAAACTGACTGATGATTATCGATCAAAGTGATGAATATGATGTTGAAGATCTAATTACTAGAGGATTGAGACCTTATTTCTTGTGATTCATGTCCTTAGATATTGCTTTTACTAAGTTGTTAAACAACCGTGTTTCTGAAATTAGCTGGAACCTCTGTTTTTAGCAGTGGTTCTCACTGTACTCTAGTTAGACTGTACTCTGTACACTGTACTCTGTTTTTAGTACTAGTTAGAGACTGTTTCACTCAAAATTTTCCTGAAGAACAATCAAATGAGGTCACCCATTCATAAGACTGGAGAACTATTGTATTTTTTTGTTCTTTTGACTCATCAAATACTTGGTATTTTTTCAAGGTCTAAATCATCTGAAGCTGTTGAAAACACAGTTAATTTTACAAATCTGAATCAAACTTTATTCCAATAAAGTTAAAGTTAAAATGTGTAATTAAGTGGTCAAATATTAAGGACAGTGAATGACAATTTGAACACTCGTTATATAAAAATGTATTTCATGAGTTATATAAAATTTGTTATTTTAATTGTTCTTATTATTAATCAGAAACCCAATTTTTAGCCCACGTATATTTCAAATTGTTTAACCTCTGCTTTTAATTGTATTTTGTGGGCATCCTCATTATTATTTGTAAATATCTTTTAAATGAATAAATTTACTATACATAATTATAAAGAGCACTATCAAATTATTATGACATTTTCCTAAACGGATTTATCAGAATAGTGGAGATAGTATATTCACCGTAGTTTGTGTTATCAATGTTGTCAACATAAGTAGTACTACCTTTGAATTCTGTCTGATTGTACATTAATTTTATTTTTAAATTTGTAAATGTAAATTTTTTGTAGGTATGAAAATTTTGATTATTTTTATTATCTTTCAACTTATCTGAATTATTTTCATCGCTTGTGATTGTGCTTTTATTTTTTCAATAAATTTCGACCAAATAGAAATTTCCATGTAGCAGAATATTTTTAAAAAAATTTAATATTTATGTGTGAAATTTATTAATATTATTAAAAATTTATAAGAAAATTAATTAATTATAAAAAATGTTACTTTGATGACATTTTTTATTTATCTGATAAATATAAATGTTTCAAATTTTATTTTTTTCATGATCATTTCCGACCATTTTGTTTATGATTATTAAATGTTTTAACTAATAATATTAAATGTTATTTTAATATTATTAAATATTTTAACTAATGCTGAAATCAGTATACGCAGGTTATTGCAGTCAGCTCTTTGGTGTAATTTTAATAACTGTTCTTTTGCAGTACCATTAAAACTTGTTACTCTACATACACACTTCATAGACTTTCACATTTTTGTATTATTGTTATTATAATTAAAAATAATTTTATTTATTGTCGCTAAACTAATACATATGATAAGTAAATTTTAAATAATTATTACTTATTTTTGCATTTATTGTATATGCAACAAGTATTAAGTTATGTTTTATGAGTGTGGTTTGTGTACGTGTTATTTACTTTTGTTATGAAAAGTTGCTTGATACTTGCACTTTATGTATGCTTATGATTAATGAAGAATTCAAATAAATTCACATATAAAGGTTGCTATTAACACTTATCCTAATGTTTTATTATTATGTAATTAATTTTGTTTTTTAATTCTATGTGGTGTAGTTGATATAAATTTGTTTTCAGATGCCAGGTGTGGGCCAGCATAATCAGCAGTATGGTGGAAATTATGGTGGTCAGCGAGGACATAGCATGGGAGGGCCTAATTCTATGAGTCCAATGAATGGTATGAGTCCGATGAATTCTATGGCTGGTATGGGAATGATGGGTCAAGCAAACGGCCCTGGGCCAGGGCCTGGCGGTGGTCCGATTCATGGCAGTATGATGTCAACGAACATAGGGCCGGTCTCCAAGATGGGCATGCAGGTACAATCCTCATACTTCCAGTTGGATCACAGTTTATACAACTCGGTACTAAATAAGCGTGTTTTGAAATACATAAACTACATACATTACTATTTAATTTGTTATTTTGTCCAATTTTAATTTTTCATTTTATTATGTTTCTTTATGCATTAATTTTATAACCGATACGTTTGATTAATCTTTAATAAAAAGAATATCCTCAATAAATACAAATTAGTTACTGTACAAGTTGTGTTCGCATTTTATCCATTTAGTAGTGTGATGTAATGTATGTAAATTATGTATAACAATAACATTTTTTTAATAAATATATTTGCATATTCTGTGCTGTGCTTTAGTTTGCTCTGTTTGTGTGTGTGTGTGTGTGTGTGTGCGCGTGCGCACTAATAATAAAAGTCTTACTATTAATTTTAAATAGTGTAACAATAGTTGTGAAATATTAATGACAGCATTATTTGTTATCAGTAATTACTTCTGTTTCAAAAAAAGGCATTAAGAATGTTTATTATTTGTGAATGTGAGCATTTGTACAGAAGACTACAACCAAAAAATGGCCTGTGATTAATTTTGTACCACAATTAAAGAATAGACTGTTACGGTTTTTCATTTGTAACATTATAGTTTCTTGGTTTTCATTTAAAATAGTTTGCTATCAATTTAAGTTTATATCGGTTTTGCTGCGATGTGATACTTTGTTTGCCTCATTTAATGCTGGATTTTACAGTAATGCTTCCTGTTCAGGATTTCGGTTGTTTAGAGTTTATCCTTAATAATAATAGTAATGAAATCCGGGATTTATTTATTCTAATAGATGAATCAGATTGTTACATAAATATAATTCATAATGAATAAATTACATAATTATGAATAAATTATTAATAAAAGTAATTATTTAATTGTGAATAAATATTCATAATTAAAATTTAACAAAATGAGAACAACTTTAATTGAATGTTGTCAATTCATTTTTTTTTTTTTTTAAAGCAACTGTAGATGA
Organism: Lycorma delicatula; assembly: GCF_047948215.1. Lineage (NCBI taxonomy): Eukaryota > Metazoa > Arthropoda > Insecta > Hemiptera > Fulgoridae > Lycorma > Lycorma delicatula. Next base: position 278,714,595 of record NC_134455.1, on the reverse strand, counting down.
AGATTCATTCAGGAATTACTTTATCCTATTTTAAACATCAGTGTAGGTTTTGAATATTGATGTGATGTGTTAATAAATATTTCTGTGACACATATATCATGCTCTACCCTTTATTATTTTTTTCTCATAGTAAATTTTTAAGTTAGTTAATTGTGATTCCTCTTTTGGTTTTGAGGAAAGATTACTATTTATTATATATTTCTGTATGAAAGTTGTAGAAAAACTTACTAAAAACATTGTAAAGTTTAAATATTGAAGTTTTAGGAAAGATCTAGTCAAAATATAAATTTTCAGATTTGTTTAGTATTAATAAAAGAATAAGGAGGCCTATGACAATTTTTGCATGGTCTTGTCAGAGTTGTATCAAAACAAACATTTATGATAGTTTGTTTCATTAAATAGTGTGTAGTATTGCTATTAAAAATTATTTTATATTTTTAAATCATTATATTCTGTATTTTTGACTAGATGTATTTACATATTTTCAAATGGAATTATTCATTAAAGATAAAAATTAGCTAATTAAGATTAACTGCCGATCTAGTAATAATCTGTTAGAATTACTCTTATTTAATGTTTTTATTCCCGTATTTAATATATTATTTTTATGAAAGTATAATACTGTTGAGATAGTCAGTTATGTACGTGTCAATAATTATCATCCATGATGTTTTATGTTGCTTTTAAATATATATATATATATAAAACTGATAGCTTTATTAAACTAGATAACCCTTTTATTTTATTATCTCAATGTTAAATTATCACTTATAGATAAACTGTTACTAGTTTTAACTGATTATTTCTATCAGTTTATTTCCAATAAAGTTCTTAACTTACTGGCCATATATTTTAGATTTTTTCTAAAAGTGAAGCGATTCCCTATTGCACTATGGTATTTTTGTGAGTGAATTGATGCTATGCATGTGTACCATTATTATTGTTATTATTTTTTTATTTAATGACACTATGAAGTTAGTGAAAGAAAAATGCAAAGGCTGATTTTGTGTGTCGTGTGTGTAAGTGTGCTTGTATTTTGGGGAAAAGTGCATTTGGTTTGCCCAATACAGTGTTTAGCACATTACGTATGGTTGAATTTTTGTACTTCTAGGCTACTTGTGATACACTAACCTTCTTTTCTGAAAATGTTACCGATTTTGTATGGGCTTTGATTGTTATGTTTTAGGGATTTTGACTTTGCTCTGTGTTCTATTTAATGTGGTATCTGTTGTAAACGTGGATGTTTAGGTAGTAATGTGTATATTTTGCATAGTACATTAGTGCACATAAAACTCATCAAATCATTAGTCTTAAAAATACGAGATCTGAAACATATAAGTTTGACTACTCTTCACAATCTTTAACTAAAAAATTAAAATAGTTTCTATTTGTAATCATATAGAAAAAGTTTTTTTGAAATGTATTTTTTTTGTATTTAGAAAATATCATTTTTTTTCTTCTGGTAATACAAATATCAATTAATGATAACTTTTGCTGCATAAGGGGTGTGTGCATGATCTTGATCATTTGTTTTAAACAAACAAGAATTTCTGATGTAGTCACTGTTTAATACCATTTTCAGCTAGCAAAGTTGTTATGCCTAACACAGTTTATATAATTAAATAGTAGGAATATTAAAAATACCAGAGAGATTATATTTTATTCAGATTCAGTTATCTAGTCACGTTCCTATTCCTTTAATACAACTGGTTAAAAAATAGATATATTGACATGGGTTAATTTTAACAATGTATGTAGCGGTTAGTAAAAATTGAATTCTATTGATGAACCATGAAATTCTAATTGAAATTCTATTGAAATGAATTTTAATGAAATTCTATTGATGAAGTTTTGAAATCAGATCTTAAGAAAATTCTAGAGGTATATAGTAATTTTCTTTAAAGTTACAAACGTTCATTTACTCATGAATGGTTTTGTTTTTATTTTATTTTTTTTTTGTAAAAATTATAATTGTAAATTTAATGTAAATTCTTTTAAATGAATTATATTTGGGATATTTCTGTCCAGAAATGATCATGGTTGTAGAAGTGTACTTTGTATAATATTCATGGGGATCAAAGATACCTCAAGTTATAAGAGTTTTTACCAGTTATTAAATAAATACACAGTTAACTTGTTAAAATGTAACACATATTATAAATAAAGACCCATGCTATTATAATACTTATATATTTTATATTTTGTTAAACATTTTATTTTGAATGCATTGCTTTATTATTTTTTAATATTGAAATCAATGAATCAGCTGAATAATAAAATATAAGGAAGATATATTTGACCTTATTGATTCATTGTATTGTTTATTTAATGAAGAATGCATTTTCAGAAGCACCATCCATCACAACCTCCTTTGCTAATAATGTTAGTGTTTTTAAAAGTAAAGTATATGAATCGTAATTTAAAAAATAAGTGATTTTTTTAAAATTATAATGCGAGTGTATTTTTAAAAAATTGAACATTGTATGAAAACAATTTAATATAAAAATACTTCTGAAATATATTCTTAAAAATAAAGCTTGAGTAAATACCACGGTGATTATAGCTTCCTTATATTTTATTGCTTTGGATACATTTATCTAATATCATTAATTTTTTTTATTTGTTGATATTTCTGTTTTTCCAATAACAATGTAATCCATTGTTGTTTATTTTGATTGTTATTTAGGGTCCAGGTCCACAGGTTTATGGACCCAGAAGATTGGCTCCGTATCCAAGTCCAGCTATGCATATGAACCAGAAACGTGGCCAGCAGTATCCTAGCCCTGGACCAAGCCCAAACTTACAACCAGGGTTCCCACCTACTGCTGCACCACAGGTGAATTCAACTTCTTGTAATGTGTGTGTGTATGTGTGCATATGTGTGCACACTTGCACCAATGCATGCATATTGATATTTGTGTATGAATATGAAAAAGATTTTTAAATTATATTTAAGTGGCTAATCTTTAATTTAAGCCTTATTTTGAACTTTTGATTGGTTAATATTTTATACTGAAACTATTACATCAGATAGATTTGATATGTATACGAATATATTTATACAGTTCTGGAGGTTAAGCAGAAATATAAAAAAAAAATTTGATATATGTGTCGAGTCTCATTTTTTAAAATTGCTTTTTATTACAGTTATTTATTGAAAGCAGGTTTCATTATTGATTTTTTTTTTGTAGATGAGTGGTTTATGTTAGGTTTTAGTTTGATAATCATTAGGATGAATGTTTTTCAAATAAATCAGTATAGTAATGAAGGCCTTAGCTTTTCCATTCTTAGTGCTCCAATAAACACAGAAAAAAGTAGCTTCTTGTATATAAAAAATGTAATTAATTGTGTATCTCACAAGTATTTTATAATGTACTAGAAAATATTGAGTCAATATTCTTTTTTCTATTTATTAGGGAATGACTTCTGTAATCTTGTTAATGATTCTCAGTTAACTTAGTGTTAATGCCAATTATTAGCAGATATACTTATTACATGAACAAGGGACACAGCTGCCTCTGGACTGGGAAGTTATATAAATATATGAGACTTTTTTATCATAATCAATCAGTCAGTGCTGACATCACTAACTTTTATTTCCACTTGTAATTGGCAGCCTATATTTTATTTTCAGGAAGCAAGAAGAATAAGTAACACAACTTATGAAAGTGAATGGGACATTAAAATAAGCAAAAAATATTCATAATTATTTTTATTAACTCAAAATATCAAAATGGATTTTAATTTTTGAATCATTAATATCCCAGTAAATTACTACTAGTTTAGACAAATTATGTTTTTATTCTGAAACATATGAAATGCATCTTAGTAAACAAATGACACCTCCAAACCCAATATCAAACACGTAATGAAAGAAAATAGTTATAGCTTGTTTATACTCATTTCCACAATGGGAGAAAAGTCAAGACAAAAAATTAAGTGAACAATATTTTGTTTCAAAAAAGATGTATTAAAATCATTTATTGTTATTATTATAAAAATGTATATTTGTTCATAAATAAGTCTAAGCATGAATATATATGATTATTTGCATATATATATGATTACTCCGTAGATGTTTACATTTTTTATCATCTGTGTGTAGGTGCATTATTGTGGTGAAAAAAAATTTTCTTTTTGGCTAGATTTGGACATTTAGCCTGGATAGCGCCCTTCAGTTGGTCCAGTAGTGAAGCATAATACTTTGTGTCAATTGTCTTACCTTTTAACATGCAGTCTATGAGCACTACACCATGAGAACCCCAAAAAACCGTTTCCAAGACTTTTCCTGGAGATGGAACCGTTTTTGCTTTCTTTGGCACTTTCAGCTGCTCCCACCCTCCATCCACTGTTTGGTCTGTGGGTTTAATGGTGAATCCATGTTTCATCTAGTATTATAAAATGTTGAAGAAATTCTGTATTTAAATAAATCTTAAACACTAATGAGAACACTAATAAATTTTAAACAGTCAAAAACTGTTTAAGTTTTTGACTGTTGGCAATGTGACACCCTCATTTTTAGAGGAAGGCTTTTTCATACCCAAAATTTTGTGTAAATTTTAGTGAATACATTCCATCAAGATGGTTGTGATGTACAGTAAGTTTGTGTAGCTTTAGTCTGTGATCATTTAGTATGGTATTGTGGAGCTCTGATGATTTTGGTAGTCATAACAGTTTTTGAGTATCCCAAGTGTTCGTCATCTTGAATTAGTGTACGACCACATTTTAATTCACCAGCCCACTTTTACTGTCGAAAACTATATTTCTTATGTTAGTCTATAATTAAAAGTCATCTAAACCATGAAAAAAGTCTAATAGAGATTCTATAAAGTTGTATGTTATGTTTATGAATATTAATTCATATATTTTCACTTTTAAGACTGAACATTTTCTAGTAAAAAGTTATTATTTTACTTTATTTTATACATCATAATTAACTCTTGCATTATTCCATAAACTAGAAGTTCTACCCATCTATAGGTGGTGTTAGTAGAACTATCTTGTATCACAGACAGTAGTAAAAAAAGGAGGTTTGATGTGAATGCATGTCAAGTAATTGACAATAGTGTTTGCTGGATTTGAGCTAGCATCTCTTGGATTATAAATCTTTACTGCTTTACCATTAAGATATTATGACCCCATTATTCTACAGTACTTATTTTTTCTATAACATTTAAAATGTTATGTGACAGAAATAAATGTAAATTTTTTGTTACTTATGAATTATTTACAAATAATGAGAGTATTGTTGAAAATATAAACTTGTTAAAACATGTAAATTAGTAATTTTGAATGTAGAATATTGCTTTATTATTTTTGTAATTATTCATATGACAATTGTTATACTCCTTTTTTCATCAATTTAAAATTTCGTTAATTTGTATTTGTGTCTTTTTGTTGTAGTACCCTAGTGGTTATACTAGTGGTCGACCAGGATTTCAAAGTCAGTACCCACCTCAACAAACTATGGGAGCCACTACAGCAGGGTTTGTACCCGGTTCCGGAAATTCAGGAGGTCGTGGAGCTAGACAATCAACACCTCCATATACCACGTCTGGAAGCCAGTCAGGCCAGTATTTTGGTCAGTTCCAGGCAGGCAGTGGGCCTCAATATGGAGCTACAGGTTTTGCAGGAGATATGCGAAGCAGTAGCTACCAGCATTCTCCGATTCCTGGCAACCCGACTCCTCCACTGACACCAGCAAGCAGCATGCCTCCTTATATCTCACCTAATGCTGATATCAAACCTGGTTTTGGTGATATTAAACCTACTCTCCCAATTCAAAGTAAGAATATTCATTTAATTTGATAGATTATTTTATAGTTAATATTTAAAAAAAGTGTTTAAATTAATCTAGTTATTGAATTTGATTGATTATCTGATTCAGAATTAAATTACTTTATATATAAAGGTTTATTTATATTTATATATAAACAATGTTTTTAAGTATATAATATTTTTACGTTATCGTTTAGGAATTAGACTTATAAAAAGTGACCAATGCATCAAAGTGTATTTTGATTATCTTCTAAAAAAATAGTTTTAAGTTAAATAATTGTTTTGAGAATAGTTTTGAATCAAATTATTTAAAAAAAAAAAAACCTTATATTGATGACAAGAATTTAGCAGCTGCAGTCATTCTCACTTTCTTTGATGTACTTGCAATATTTTTTTAAATTAAGCACTGGTCATATAATTCAATATCTGTAGTTAGACTATATTTTTTATCAACTTCATAATGTTTATATAAAAAAACGCTTTCAATTGATTTTAACTTTTTAATTCATTATCAGGGTTATCATTTTGTGTAGATACATACTAAAGACTATATTAAGGATAAATCTGTGTTAAATTGTATATATCTCTGTTCAAGAGTTTTATTCTGTGTAGTTTCATAAGTTATTTTTTTTTTTTTATTGTTTTAGAACAGTCAGAAAATTCAATCGTTAATACTTGAATTTTTTAACGCTAATTTAATACAAAACAGGTACCTTAAATGAACCAATTATGCTAACACTACTTGTGAACACAGACATTGCTGAAATTAAATCAGCAGCAATTGATGTTTCTGATTTTAAAATTGGAACTACTGGTACACCACATCTTTTCCATAAGATTTTGATCTGAATTTGAAGTGCTTGTAATTTGACACAAATTTTTTCAGTCATGTGTAGATAGCTTTTATTAGTTTTTTTTCAGTTACCTAAAATGCATTCATATTATTATGGATTAAACTTTCAATAAAAAAAACAAAAAAAAAAAACAAATAGGTTACAGCTGTGTAATTATAACAACAATATTAAACTCTGCATATAATTTTTGTGTAAAAGATAGCCACATATAACATGTAATTGATATGAAAGTATGATTGCACTTAAAACATATTATATCTAGGCTGATAGATGTAGTTCAAAGATTGTTTTAAAACATGTAGAAAGAAGTAAAATGTAGTGTTACTAACTAATCTACCAACATTGTTCTTAGCTCATTTGAGAAGCTGTCTCCACTTTACCTTAGATTCAGTGTTGCATATAATGTTATTTAAGTTTAAAAAATAAAGGCTCTGTACTATAGTTCATAAATTATTATTTAGAAATTTGTGAACAAATTATACATTTGTACTTCATGATGAAAAAACTAAGAAAACAATATTGAAATACTTAAAAAAAAGAAGCTAGAGTAATGATTCATTTAATTTTTCATCATGTAAGTCTGTGATAAATAATCATTTATTTTAGTTAAAGAAAAGATTTTTCACAAAAACTTTATTGTAGACCCTTAAAAAGGAAGGTTATAATAAATTCTTATGCATTTCTAGACTCAAGAAAATATTAATAATAAATCATATGAATATTGTTAGAAGAAGATGTATTATATATATATTTTCTTCTTTGGTATCATAATTATAAACAGTTAATCATTTTTCAGTGTTACAGGCTAATGTCATATGTTATTTGTATCTCAATTAGTCTCTCATATATCATGGCATTTTCACACGCCACAAAATTGTCATCTCATCTAATACTTTAAAGCAATAAAAAAAAAGAAAAAAGAAAAAGTTGCTCATATGTTATTTACAACTGTTTGAACATTATATGTAAGCTAACTGGGCTAGTCTAGTGGTTAACTCGTTGCAAAGCAATTGTTTAGCAGCTGATTTTCGAAGTCGAAGGTTCTGAGGTTCAGATCCTAGTAAGAGTTAGTTACTTTTATACAGATTTGAATACTAGACAGTGGATACCAGTGTACTTTGATTGTTGGATTTCAATTAACCACATATCTCAGGAATGGTTGACCAGAGTCTGTACAAGATTACACCTCATTTACATTTGTACATAATCATCCTCTTCTCATTGGGGTAATGGGGGGTTGTTTATTCTTCACTATTTGAACAGATTGCAACGTATACTTTAGGAAAATAAAGAAAAGTTATTTAGAAGTCTTTCATTAAAAAATATCATAATAAAAGCTTACTATACTGAGTAAGCTTTTATTTTAATAACATAATGGAAGTGATTTGATAAGTTTACATGTTGTAATACAAATACAAGAATGATGTTTATCAATTTATAGCATTCAGAAATTTGACTGTAAATGTTTTCCAGAAGCTATTTTCTTCAGCAATTAACTGGGGAAATAATTTTCCCCAATTAATTGCTGAGAGGAAATAGTTTTTTACTACTGATCATTATTTTATTTTATTTTTTTGTAAATTTTAACGAAATCTTAATAACAGTGAAATCACAGTGGAGCTGTAATAGTCATGTTTATAGAAATAGTCATGGTTTATGCATTATTTGAACATTTTTTTTTGCATATGTAAAATAATTTTTTTTTTTTTTTAATAAAATATCTTGTTTTAAATGAAGTTTCATGATAAAGATAGACTTATCCTTACAACGGCAAAGATGTACATTTGGAAACTATCAACTTATCACCTCACATACTTGTGGCACGATGCATCTACCCAATGTAATGTTATATATTCTACTGCTCTACTTGCTAGCTCTTTAGTTTTGTTCAAAATCTCATAATGGCCTGAAACATGCTGTGATAGTGTAAATCTGAGTCCTTTGTAATCAAACAGTGACTGTTAAAAGTGAACTGAAGAAACTAATACACACCTTATGCACTAAAAGCAGTATTAAAAACAGAGGTGAGGCAAATGATTCAGTATTTCATTCGAAGGATGATAACAAAGTTAAATTAAACAATGAATTTGATGACAGTCAGAAGAAACTATTATTAAATTCCTGAATTGTTAACATTGAAGTGTAGTTCCATTAAGATTCATAGTTTGTTTGCATGTTTATTTATTCAAAGGTAGGGAGTTAACAGACTTTTTTTAACAATTCATTTTTACGTTATTTATAAAATGTTGTTCATGCACATGTGTTCATGCAGTTGTAGATAGCAAACAGGTTACTTTTTAATAACATAGGGTTCTTTCCCATTTTAGTTGTCGATTGGTCTTTTTTTTCAGTAGCCTGCTTTAGAAATGAAAATTCAGATATGCTCAGTTTATTCTGGAATTTAAGTTTATAAAGATAAACATCCTATTCGAACTAGAAATGAAGGCTTGGTCACATTGCTCAAGTGCATCCATTGGTTCCACAGTTATAATTTTCATTTAATCGGCAAATTGTGCCACATATTGCATTAAAAATTATGTATTAACATTTTCAAAATTGTTTCTGTTAATAATAGGTAAACACTTCAATCAGTATAATTAAATTAAAATAATAAAAATACCAAATTTTTTTATATGCTTTATCATTTTTAGGTGACATTGAACATATTAAACTTGTAAATGCTGTACTGTATTTGTTTTATGAAAGAAGCTTTTTGTTTTTGGGATTGCATAGTATAAATTTGTTTAGTATTTAGCCAAAATAATAAGGTTATTCAGTTTTAGGAAAATATGCAGCTCATTTAAAGAGGCTGGTTATCACATCAGGCATGAGTGATTCGTTGTATATGATTTGATGCTGCATCTTAGGCCTATTATAAGACTGAAAACAAGGGAATAATTTCTTCCTGAATTTTTCTGTGGATTACGGTAATTTAAAATTGTTTTAAGACAACGGATAATTACAGTCTTGTACTGCACAGCCTCATGAGATAACTAAGAAACTCATTTTAAATTAATATCAAGTGATATTAAGTGATTTACCATATTTTTTATTATTTATTTCAGAGGATGATGAGCTGAGACTGACATTTCCGGTGCGAGATGGGATTATACTTCCACCGTTCCGGCTGGAACACAATTTAGCAGTTAGCAATCACGTCTTCCAGCTGAAACCCACTGTGCATCAGACACTAATGTGGAGGTATGTTTTTTTTTTTTAGTAAAAAACGTTTTTTAATAAAATAGGTTTGTATTAAGTTTTACCAGATGATTTTAATATTCATTTTAAAGCCTTACAGGGACTCAGTTATTTATCATGAATATTAAAATTAAATTATGTGAATCAGTACAATTTAAAGCTGTGTTTTATTTTGTTTGCAATATTACAATTATTGAATGACATACATTGTTGGATGATATGCAGAGCAATAATCTTTGTCCTGTATTTCTGGAATATCCCAACCTAAAATATATTGGATATGAAGTTAGAAATCCATTTTAGCAGTGAAGCAGCATAAAAATATAAAATATTCTCTGTTATATATTGAAGTTATATAGAACTGACTTAACTTGAATTATGTTAAATTGATATTCTTTTCAAATTGTGCTCTCAACATGTTTTTTTATTTTTTATTTATGTAGTTAGCAAATGGCTTTACCAGTTAGTTTACAGCATAATTAAAAATGGAATAAAATATTATATATATATACTATTGTATACAGAGGAAGAGGTTTTTGTTTGTTCGGGATAAACAAAAATCTACCTGATCAATTGCAACCAAATTTTTACCCATGTTTCTTGGCATAAGTGAAAAGGTTTTTAGATATATTTCATCTAGAAAAGTTTTGAAAAAAAAGAAATATATATATATGTGAATATTAACATAAAGTAATATATATGAAAAATTCATATATGTAATATTAATATATATATTATATATACTGAGTTTCCTAAGCATAGCACAGTTGGTATATAATATTATTTATATATAAATCAAATGAAATTCAACCTTACCAATAATTCCTCCGCATTCTCTTTTCTAGCACTTTTGTTCATTCAACTTTTGGTTGAATGACCAAAAAAGTTTGAATGACCAAAGTTTGGTCATCCAAAAAGTTAAAGTTTAATCCTCAGGAAAAGTTATTCTTCAATTTGAGATCTTTAAAATTAAAATATGTAGAATGTAAATTTATAAAATGTTAAAATCGCAACAGCTGGTCATCATAGTATAAAATTAGTCATGTCTGTTATATAAGAAGGTTGCAGTTGTTATGAATATTAGTAGTTGGAGGGAGTTTACGTATTGTGATAATTACTAATTATTTGTTTGAATAGAATATTGCGCTCGAATCTTGTCTGTTCATTGATTAATTTATTGTTATTATAGTATATATTGAATTTTTTGAGGATACTGATTTTGTAAAAGACGTTAAAAATATCTAATATTTTTATAAAATTATTGGGATTGTAGTTGTGTTTATTTTCTAATATGTTTTTAGCGTAATTTGATTTATCCAAGTAGCCATTCTCTATGTTGTTAATATGCTCTTTGGCTCTTAATAGAAAAAGAACGGTTGGTCATGTCTCTACATTGTAAGTGGCAGTCTTCACATTTCAAACTACAGACTCCTTGCTTATCTATATTTATATTTTTGGAGTTTACTATTTTAGTATGATCGTTATTGTTTATAACATTTGTTATTATATTTTTAGTGGTGTATGTTGTCTTTAGATTATAAGCTTTATATATTTTATCAAAATATTTATAAAATGAGTTAAATTCTAATTTTATATAAGATTTTTCGAAGTCATTATGGAATAATTTTATGTTGTCTTTTATATATATTTTATATTTAATTTTAAAGTATAATTTATTGGTCAGCTCTTCATTGTAACCATTTAATACTGCTATATTCTTTATAATATTTATTTCGAAATTTAGTTTTAAATTTTGTCTTAAAAAAAAAATTGTTCACAATTTGTATGATGAGTGTATATTGTCACCTGAAGAAGTTTAGAGAATTCTAAGTGAAACGTAGTGAATTTAATTTATAAGTTTGTATAGTTGATTGGTTAATCCAAGAGATTAATAAAGATAATATTTTTCAGTAAAATATATATATGTATATGTGTGTGTGAGCGCGCGCGCGCGCTGGTCTCTGTAGTACTTGTAGTAGTAGTAGTGGAGATTTGCTGGATGAAAACAAACTTTAATGAATTGGTAACTGGCAGTGTCTTATCACTGTGTGAGCTGGATTATTTGAAGTGAATGATTATGAATATCAAAAAACCAGTTTCCAAATTTTTTGAAACTCTGAGTTTCAAGGGTTAAAATGGATTTTCAAATTTTTTTTGAAACCCTGTTATTTTTTTTTATTTTTTGGTAACAAATGAAGAATCAACCTGATTTTTGGTGAGCACAATCTGCATGTCAGTAACCAATTTTTAGATTTTTAAAATTCAACCCTGAAAGAGTATGAAGGAATGTAAAACATTTTGAACAATAACTATATTTTCCCAATCCCAACTATAATAAATGAGATATCAGTAGATTTGGGCTTGCAAATACTCTTTAGATAAATAATTTAAAAAAAAATTTTATTTTTTTTAATTTAGATTTTTTTAATGTATGTGTGACTGGCTGCTTTTCCCTCCACTTACTTGACTGAAAAACATAAAATGAAAGATTGATTGCTATGTGAAACTCAATTAACCATATAACGCATGTGAAACTGCAATGGGGAGTTAGTACAATGTGTGGCTATTAAATAATGAGACTAATGCTGTAAAATATGCTATTTTAAATTTATACTATTTGGTTATTATCCCCTTTAATATACAGTCCTCTGTCATTACAACGCTCCATGCCAATTTTTTCATTGTTCTAAACAGTACTGGAAGTCTTTTTCTGTGAGCTCTTTCATGACACATGCCACTTTTACTTTCACAGCTTCAATGGTCTAAAATCTTGTTCCTTTTAATGCAGATTTGACCTTGGGGAACAGATAAAAGTCACATGGTGCCAGGTCAAGTGAATAAGGCAGATGGTCTTAGACTGGGATGTCATACTTAGCTTGAAAGGTTTTGACAGACAATGCAGTGTGAGCCGGTGCATTGTCCTGATGAAGAACCCATGACTTGTTCCTCCACAATTCAGGTAGTTTTTTCTTACTTTTTCACTGAGTTGAGCAAGGACCTCAAGGTAGTATTGTTTATTAATAGTTTGACCATCAGGAACCCAGTCAAGGTATGCAATCCCATAAATATAAAAAATACTATCATCACTTTAAATTTCTATCATCTTCAACATCGTCCCTTGGAAACACTTAAACCACTCAAAAACCGGCACATATGATAAACATTCATTGCCATATACACTTTTTAATAATAGATAAGTTTCAGTAGTGGTTTTTCCAAGTTTCATATGAAATTTCATGACAATTATTTGCTCTAATAAAACACTTATCATTTTTTCGGCAAAACAAAAAATAAACATGTTATCGAAATGAAGGCCATGACCAGACTAATATATCTACAGAAACTGTAGTGGCAACAATTGAAAGAGAAGGCATCAGCATGATGCCTTCTGATACTGTGTGGTATACACAGTATCGGTCGCACTAATTTGGCGCATGCGCAGTTCTGCAGCAGCATTAGTCTTGTTATTTAATAGCCACATCTTGTATATATTATAATGAACTATACATGTATGAAAATGCTTGTTCTAAACATCTTTTAATGTGGTTAAGAACTTATGATTAAATCTTATCATCTTTTATCATTTCAAATTGGTTCATAATGCAGTCTCAAAAAATTGTAAATTATCATGATTCTCTATTTTTGTGAAAGATAGAAGGGCTGGCTGATTGTCACTTTGTTGGTTTATCCCTTTTCTTTCTTCCATTTATAATTATTTTGGAATTTGGGTCACTTGCCGTGTGACTTTACTCACAACATCAAAACTTTAGCTGATAATCTTGAAGAAGCAACTTTCTTATTGAGGAAGGATTCTATTGACTCTGGGTTTGTCAAGGAATAGCCAACCAATAGCTGACATACCCACTGAGTAAAATTACGCTTTCTTCATCTCTTATAATCTAAATCTGAGCATTAGAAAGTACTTTTTAGTGTTTATTTATGAAATGACTACAGGGTGGCATCCTGTTGCTACATATTCACTTGAAAGAAATCCTGTATGTGAAATTAATCTACAATTTAGTAACTTGAATACAAAAATTTTGTCTTGTTTTGATCATTGTTTCTGTTGTTAATCTCCTTCTGGCTATGAACTGACTGATTCATTCTTGTTAGAATTTATAGATAGGTATATTGTGTTTCCAGATTTGACCTGAAACATAAGAGGGGATTTAATTAGAAAATTATATGAGCTTGTTAGTGATATCAGGTTGTGTCATATAAGGTTATTATTTAGTAAAATTTATTTTACAGATCAGACTTAGAACTGCAGTTAAAGTGTTTCCACCATGAGGACAGACAGATGAACACTAACTGGCCTGCAAGTGTTCAGGTTTCTGTTAATGCAACTCCACTAAGTATTGATCGTGGTGAAAATAAAACATCTCATAAACCTTTGTATCTAAAAGAAGTTTGTCAGCCAGGCAGAAATACAATACAAATAACAGTATCTGCTTGCTGTTGTGTAAGTATCATTTCTTTGTATTTTTTCTTCATTCCATTATATGGTTGTTGAAAAGTTAAAATTTTACTGCTTCTTAATATATTGGGATAACTTTTAGAAGGCTAAAGTTAATTCTTAAAACTATTGTTTTAGTATTTATTAATTGTAGTTACATATATTACAGTTTAATGTTTATATTTGTGTGCAGAATGTTTTTATATAATGGTATATTAGTGTTATAACCACGGCTGGATTTAGATATGGGTCACATGAGCCTGGGCCAAGGCAGCAAATTTGGGTAAAAATGTGAATTTTTTTTCTAAAAAATAAAGTTTACAAATTTTAACTACTGACATAATGCAATATGAAAAACATATTTTTCAAAGTAGTCTAAAGCAAGATAATTTTGGCAGATCAGTTTTATAGCACAACGTTGTCATTTGCCAGCTAGCATGTTAAATCAGTAAATATACAATCAGCTGTTGGAGAGGGTGGCAGCATGCTATCTACTGTGTGGATAGCATGATGCCATACACACAGGGTGATGCTGTCTTGTGTGCTTGTGCTTGCACAGATCACCAATTAGTTTTTACTAACCAGAATACTTACTGCCGGCTGTCACACCATTCAGGTTAGTTGTTTGTTAAAGCTGACTGTCTAGTGTCTTGTCATTGTTGTGTCATTAGATTTTCACACTATTCTGCTCTTACAGCAAAAGTTTCTATTGTATGTAAAAAATATAACTTGTTTCAGTTCAAATTGTATTCCTAGTATCGTTTAGTGTATTTGTTTTGTAAGTACTCAGTTCATTTTATTTAGTATAATTTTTGTTTAAAGTTAAGTTTGGTTGTGTTATTTTAACCAAAAAAATGGGTGGTTGTAAAAGACTTTGACAGTTCAAAGTTCCGAAAAGTAGCGGGCAGGAGGAAAAATAAAGTGAACTAAATAATAAGTAAAACCGTTAAATTAAACTATTTTCTTTTAAAAGTAATCCTAGTACAGGGAAAACTTCTTCCAAATTTGATTCAACACCTTCACAAATTTAATGATCGATGAAGAAACGTGTGGAGTTCAGTTGACTTTTATTTGATCCTGTTTTGCCTACTGCTGAACTAGAGGCCTATGATAATAATCAACGTAGTCCCATATGATTGTCAATCGAGCCAAGTGGAGGTCCAAATAAAATTGTATCTGATGCTGAAGAAAACAAAGATGTCCTTTTAAAACCTGATAACCCACTACTAGTATTACTGATAACTTGAAGCCAAGTAATGATACAGTATTGTGGAAAATTAAAGACACTGTGAGACTATTTTTTTTTTTTAAATGGTTTCAATCACAATAAAGATGGTTACTTTGAACAATCCAAAAGAGATTCCCTGATAAAAACAGATTTTTGAACAAAGCATTATTTAACTAAAAATTTGCTAATGGAAATCTAGTGAATAAGTATTACCTAGTTTATTTCCCCGCACAGTGATTTTTGTTTTGTGGGCCCTGCAAACTAACTTTTCTCTAACTTCAAATCAGTTCAGTGACAGTGGATTTAGTGACTGGAAACATGATTGCCAGCGGACATTAAAATTCACATGCTCACCTTGATAGTATGTTAACCTATAAACAAAGAGCTGCTAACTAAGTAGTAAAATTCTGTTGGGCTATGCTTCAAAAAGTGATTTTTGTGTTCAAGAAACTAGCATCACTTGGCTTTGCCTTTAGAGAAAAAGATAAACTGTTTGGTTTCACTAATAATGGAAACTACATGATACGCCTAAAACTGATTATTGCAGAGTTTGACCCTTGATTAAAAGCCAAAATTGATAAGCATGGAAATCTTGGTCAAAGTAATTTATCTTACCTTTCATCTACAATTTGGGACAAGTTGATTGAGCTAATGGGATAGAGAATATTTTAAAAGAAGTGAAAACCTCAAAATACTTTTCAATAATTGTGGATTCAACTCCTGATGTTACTCATAATGACCACTTATCCTTCATCCTGAGGTATGTGAATGAGCCCAGATATCCTGAAGAACGCTTTGTAGATTTTTAAAAACCAAGGCCATAAAGTTAAAGAACTTGTTGATTCAGTTTTTGAATTTCTTAAGGCTTATGGTTTATACAATCAGAATTTCCGCAGACAATCCTTTGGTGATGCTTCAAATATATCTGAGGTCTACTGTGGACTAAAAAAAGCAAATCCATTAATATTTTATGTGCCATTCTCTGCCCATTTCCTTAATTTGGTGGAATGTGGTGCGGCAGAATGCAGTAATCTATCTAGATCATTCTTTGGCTTGTTACAATAGTCTATACAATTTTTTTTCTTTGTCGACCCATTGATGGAATGTGCTCAAATCATTTTTCAAGGCTGGTGATAAGAACCTTTCCATAAAATTATTGAGCATAACAAGGTTGTTGGTCAGGGAAGAGGCATGCAAAAGTCTCAACAGAGGTTTTGATGCAATTACAAAGGCTTTCAAAAGTATGACTAACAGCCAAGATGAAAATAAAAAAATGATGAACAAAGTTAAAGGGGATTTTAAGAAAACTTGTTTGAACTGAAAATTTGTTTATGGCAACTTTGTGGTGTGATATTTTCAATAAATTATCTCTTATTTAAAAGATACAATCATGACATATGAATGTTTCTACAAATTTGATGTTGTACAAATCTCTGATTGCATTTGAGGATGAACTGAAAAGGTCTGTTTAACTTCTATAAGATGGCTGGTGAAAAAAAATTAAGACTGTTTAAACTGTTCTTGAACTGAATTTGGTGTTGAATGTGTAGAAAATTTGCTTAAAAGATCAAGAAAAAGGAAGAAGTTCTTTGATAAATCTGACTCACCTGAACCAGGAGAGGAGGAAGAAGAAAACACAGACATAGTTTCCAAGAAAGCTTTTATATGATCCTTAATAAGCTTCTTTCTGATTTGAACAAGAGAATCACTTTCTATATTGAGTTTTGCAGCACATTCTTTTTTTTAATAAATTATGTAGCTTGAATACTGTTGAAATCACAATAGGCAGCGTCTTTTTTGCAGAAAATTTATGCAACTGACATTGAAGAATCTTCATTTGTTGTTGAGTGTCTTCATTTAAAAGGTTTCAATATAAATTATATGATATCAATGCTGAAGAAATGTCACAATCACAACTTAACAGATGAATAAAATTAAAAAATTGTCAGACTTATATCCTAACATAAATATTTGCCTTAAAGTGAATTTATGTACACCAGCAACAAACTTTGCTGCTGAAAGATCATTTTCCATATCATAAAAAATTATTTGAGATCTACTTTTATTCAGAAGAGTAAGCATCCTAACAAATTAATAGATTTATACCCCAACAAATCAATAATCCACTTATAAAAGGATTAGGTTTTTTAGAACCGGCTGCTATTAAATATTTACTATTCCAGATAACAATTGTGTCTTACAGAAAAAGATTCATCAGTCGGAAAAACATTTCTGTTTGATAGAATTAATAAGGCAGTTTACTTAGTATTTTAGGGGCAACATTATTAACTTGCACTTCCAAAATTAGAATTAGAATTAGGTGGACCATAAATACATATAGAAATACATTTACCATTTTCTCGATTAATTATATTACATAAAATTTTTAAAAAATGTTTCACTGTAATAATATCATAAATTGAAATAATAATAAAACCAATAATAAATAAAATTGATTCGTTGGTATTAATATAAATGTTATGATCCTCTTCATTTAAACATCTAGCTGTTTTAACAGTTGAAAAAAAACTTGAATATTAAACTTGATTTTTTATGATGTTAAATAATGATTTTGCTTATATCAAAGCAAGTCTTTAAGCAGTTTTGATGTACTACAGTTTCACTTCTTTAAAAATTCTACATATATAAGTTAGTTTTTATAGTGGTAATATAACCTCCATATTATTCTTGAAAATTGTTGTTATCTATTAATACCTTTTACACCATGTTTTGAAAGGTTGATTTTCACCTTTGTAATTTTAGTAGTAAAGTATAAAAATTTAACGTAGTAAGTGTACAGTTATATGTATCGGTATATAAATTGTCTATATTGTTTCAAAATTTTACAAAAAAAATTAAAAATTTTATGATTTGTAAAGGTGATTCAGTAGTAATAGTTGGCATTGATTAAAAATTGGATTCAGGATGAGGACAGTTGATGGGGAGGTACGGGATCTGGGGAAGGTAGTATTGGCGGTAATTTTACCTGAGCCCATAGGTGCAAAATATGTAAATCTGGTCCTGGTTATAACACTATTTATATTTCTTATTTTAATGCCATTTTTTTCTTAATGAAAAAAAAATGGCATCTTGTGAAAAAATGGCTCTTGCGAAATAATGCCATCTTTATATTTGGTTATATTAAATCAAACTTTATTCAGATTATTATGTGACTGTATCTACCACCTAAAATCTTGTAACTTAACCTCTGAAAATTTGAGACTTATAATTTTGATTCTTATTTTATATTTTATGTCAAACTTTCTTGCATACAGTTGTATTTAAAAAAAATTGGCAATACACATTCAATAGTTTAATTATGTACTTCTTTAATTCTAGTGAAAGTGTGATGTAGAATTGGATTAATTTCATTATATTTTGAATTTTAACAGTTTATTTCAACTGTTGTATAAAATGTATTGATTTTGTTTTTTTTATTAATTTTTTATGTTTATTTTTTTTCAGTCTCACCTTTTTGTTCTTCAACTGGTTCACCGGCCAAGTGTAAGAAGTGTACTACAAGGCCTTTTAAGGAAAAGGTTACTAACTGCTGATCACTGCATTGCTAAGATCAAAAGAAATTTCAGTAATACAGCTCCATCTGGTATGGGTTGTTCAGGTGACAGAGATGGAGTTGAACAAACTGCTCTTAAGGTAATATTTAATGATGATACATATAAATATTATTTTACTGAAATTTATCTTTTTAAGATTCATATTATTCCTCTGTAGTGCTAAATTATATTTAAATTTTAGTAAACAAACCACCTAGTACAGAATATTGAGGTAAAACATATCTTTCCTTAATTTTTCATGAAAGTACTTTTGCAGGATCCCACATCTTTAATCATGATTAAAATAATTCCTTGCCTGAAAAAAATCTATGTATATATAATTTTTTTAAAAAATTTCTATCCTGATTACTGCACTAATACAATTTAATATTGAATGAAATGTAAACCACCAAAACAGTAAATAGATAAGTTAAACTTACTATATTAATTCCAAGAATCAATTTTACAGGATCCCGCATCCTTAGTTGTTATTAAATTCAGTAATTATTTTAAAACATATTTATTTATGATTTTGTTAATTTGTCAAATTGTTTTCTTTTTTGAAAATTTTGTAATTTATTACAAAATGCAATTTCTGTTGTTCAGGGCTGGAATGATGTAATATTTAAATTCATGTTTTCTTTGTTCTATTGTCTTTTTTGCCAACCATTAGGATTGTATTTTTATTACATTTTTAATTAATCATCATCATCTTTGAATGTGATTTGGTATAATTATTTTGATAGAAAATGATAAACCACTTAATGTGTACACATTAAACCTTGTTTTATTTACCACTAATATTAGTACATAACATAGCATTAAATGTAGCTTAGCTAAATATTGCACTGCATCAAAATTAATTTACTGAAACTAATACACAATAAATGCTGTTATAAGTTTATTATTGATATCCCTGTTGTTTTCATAAAACAATAAAGAAATGCAAGAGAATTTAGTCAGTATTTTAAAAATTATTCTTATAAATAATACATTTTTATTGTTTATATTTAGTACATTATTAAACATTAATCATATGAAAATAATAGAAGTTGGTAATAAAAAAGAATTGCCATTAATAGCTTGTAAAAAAATGTCCATACATGATTAATTAGTGAATTCAAATGTACAAGTATTATGTGCTTTAATACTAAAGATATGTTGGAACACCTTACCTCAAATAACACACAGATCTTTTCACAGATTCTTTTGTGTGCCAACATTTTGCAAAAAACACCTTTAATTTTAATTGTCTGTAAAATGAATTTATACTATCACATTATTGTGTAGTACTTGTATGCATGTATTTAAAAAAAAGAAAATGTTTAAAATTTTTACAGGTCTCACTGAAGTGCCCGATAACATTCAAAAAGATAACATTACCTGCAAGGGGACATGATTGCAAACACATTCAGTGTTTTGATCTGGAGTCTTACCTACAACTTAACTGTGAGCGTGGCTCATGGAGATGTCCTGTTTGCAAGTAAGTAAATTGAAAAATGTATTAATTTAACTTAAATTATTTAAATGTATTAAATAGATAACTATCATATTTTAGAACTAATTAGTAATTTTAATTATTATATTAGTATCAGAAATTATAAATAGAATGTTTCTTTAAATATTTAACTCAAAACAGTTTAGAAATTTTTTGTTATTTTTTTTATAAATATAATGAAGATAGAAAAATTTTGATCACTAAATAAGCAGTACATAATAAAGCAGATACCCTTAATATGTTTGTATACCTCTTTAACTATAGGTGTTCATCCTTAAAACATTTTTGTTCCTGAATGACTGTAAATGTCAGTCAGAGTATCAGGTCCCTTTTTGTATGTTTGTATCTTCTTTAGTCAGTCTGGTTGTCTGAACAAATATAATAAAATTACTGCATTTTAACTTTAGTTAATTTACTTAATAAGATATTCATTCTATACTTGGTATGAAATGAAAAGAAATATGTATTATCATTA
This sequence comes from Lycorma delicatula, assembly GCF_047948215.1. NCBI lineage: Eukaryota > Metazoa > Arthropoda > Insecta > Hemiptera > Fulgoridae > Lycorma > Lycorma delicatula. The sequence goes on along the minus strand of NC_134455.1, from coordinate 278,693,554 downwards.
AACTTTGATTAATGCCTTGCCTAGTTGCATGTTCTTTGAACTATTTTGGTTGCATATGTAATTTAGGAATGATTACCTCATACTGTAATGTTTAGCAGTGGTTTTTATATTCCTCTTTTATAAAAAATTAATTAACAGTAGTAAATTTCTTAATAATTATCTACAAATATAGTTTTCATTAAAAAACATATATGAATGTCCTTGTGTAATTATTAGTTTTTTTTGTATGTTTACTTATTTGAGAAGAGGTTAATTTAAATTATTATATTCATAACGACTAATTTCTTTCAATTTCTTTCAGCAAACCTGCTCAGCTAGAAGGATTAGAAGTAGATCAATATATTTGGGGAATTTTAAATACCTTAAATCCTTCTGATGTAGACGAAGTAACTATTGACTCAGCAGCTAACTGGAAGCCAGCTAGAAGTCTGCAAGGAATTAAGGTATTTCACACATTAAATTATATTTTTGTTTGTTATTTTCAGTGTTGTTATTTTTATTACTAAAATTGAAATATTAGTATGGAATGTTCCTGAATGGGTTCCATAATGTACCAAAATGTGATTGTTACATATATATATAAGGAGATTAGGGCTGTTTCACTGTGTGATAGTAAATTTCCTGGATTGAGGCCTCTAAAACACATACTCAATAAATTAAAAATATTTATTATTAACTTTTTTCATTATGGTCTTTGTCTACTTCTAATTTTACTTAGTTTTTACTTAATTTTTACTTCTACATTTTCCGTACAATGATTTAAATTACTTTAGATTTACCAGGAAAATGATTACTTTGGAATGTCTTCAGCTAGCTCATGGAAGTCTTCTGAGTCAGTAAGACATTTTCAAATATCGTTTCTCATTAAAGAATATATTGGTGCATTTTCATGCCAAATAAATTATTTTCTTTGATATTCTTTTTAATGATTTTCTAAAGGCTTAACACGATAAATGTATTTATCATGTCAATCACATCTTTGCCAGGCCAATCACATCATCACATGGAATGGAATGGAATGCAAAGTTGGCGGGAGTTTATTTCTCCCTACTTATCGCAGAACCTGGACAGAGTCCCTTGCTGCTGGATCATTCTAATCGGGCTTGTTTTTTTTAAAAGGGTTATTTTAAATGGCGGGTCTAATTTTTTAAGTTTTGTTTATTATTATTTAGTGAATTTAACGGATTTAGTTGCATTCCAATCCGTTGTTGAACCAGCGTTATCGAACCCATTTTATGGGCCGACCGCAGAAGGCTAGGCTTATGAAGCCTGTCCTCCCGACGTAATTCCCCTTCAGACCGTCTACGCCACAACGGGGCACTAACTATGAGGAGGGAGCAATGCGACCCCTACTCTGGAGGAGTCGCAATTGCTGGTTTATTTTGATCTAATTAGTAAGTTTTAGAAAGGAGAGGTTGTGTAGAAGTTCTTCATCCACTGTTATGGCTGCCTTCTAGGACGCATCTTTGCTGGGCTCTGTTCCGGACTCCAGTCCGTGATGTTGGGACGAGTAGAGGGTCTTCCTTCTTCTTCATCTTCTTCTTCTCTCTCTTCTTCACATCATCACACGTGTTTATGAAGTTTAATGCTTAAAGTCTGATTTTCTGGCATAAATTCATAATTAATGTTACCTTTGGTATAAAAATCAATCATTTTCTCGTGCAATTTTTATCAATTTCATTTTTGTAAGATATCAGTTTCATAGGTAGACTCAAATTGAACTTACTTGCTTTGTTCTTGAATTGTACATGAAGTACCAAATTTAATCACCAGTACAGTGCAGTTTAAAGTATTTTAATGAATTCACCAGATAATCCAGGACATTGATGTTTTTGTTCCTGTGATAACAAATTAGGAACAAAATGTGTGCATACATTTTCTTTTGCAAACAATAAACAAAAGTTTTTGTACTCTTTCTCTATTAATCCCCGACACTTCTTCAAACACTGAAAAACTTAAGTTTCAATCTTTGATTAAAATATTTTGAATCAGTTTTATCAATCTTGCTTTCAGAAAATTGAGGGACTGTCTATCCATTCTCATCATTCCCCATCAATCTCACCATTCATCAGATCATTTATGTCATGTAAACACAGATTTTTTAAAATTCTTCTTTGCACCTAATTTTAAACATTTCAAATGTTTTGGTAGCTATTTTCCCTAATTTTACACAAGAATATATTTTTTTTGTTCTGAATTTTGTATTTCAATTGTTAGGAATATTTCTTACGTAATATTTTCTTTTGCACTTCATGGATTAGTTGTACAGTCTTTTCCAGTGTCTGTCTTCTTCGTGGTTCTTCCTTCTATTGTCATTTTGTATTCCTTAAATTAAAATAAGTGTATCTAGGTTGGTGATTGACACTGGAAAAAAAATGAAGTTATAATTAACTAAGACCGTGATTAACACTTCTGTATGAAAGGCAGTAGTGATATCTATAATATTCATTATAATTTTTATTTATTTTTTTAATTCTACCATTTGATGACTAAGAACTTAGAATGGGGTGTGCAGGCAAAGATTTTTTTAAAAAAGATTGGGAAATAAATAGTGCATTGACATTATCTAGAAAAAAATGAATTCATCTGGTCTAGCTAATTTATGTATCAGTTTCTTACTAAGGTCAAATATTATTTGTATTCGTGTATAATCAGTTACTAATATTTATAAATAACTTTTCAGACGGAAGATGATGGTGATTCATGTGGAGCCAAAAGGATGAATAAGGCAATGTCTCCTGGTAGCATGAATATGCCTACCATGAATAACTGGGATATGAGCCAGTCAATGTCTCCTTACATTCCTCCTGACATGAATAGTAAGATCAATAAGTTATTATAATAGTTCTATACTTATTTAAATCTTGAATTTTATACTACTTATTCTAATTTAGTATTGCTCCATAGCAGGGAAATTGATCACTACATTTTTTTGTAGCGAGTCGATGAAATAAATTAATGGTTAAAAACTGGAAGTGGTTAAAGGTTTGTAATAGTACCAAATTGTTAAAGGTTTGGTTAAATGGCCATGTTCAGGGAGTCAAAAAAAAAATCAGATTGGAATTGTTTTAATAATCTGGTCACCTGCTTATTAAATGTAATTAAAACAAAATTTATTTCTATTATTTTGAATTTTATTCAAAAGAGTAACTTATATAATACACAAAATGTACACTGCTCGCATAAATATACAAATTATATAATAGAAAATATAAACTATTTTTGAATGGAAATAGTAAAGAAAGCATGATTGTCAGATGCTCTTGTTTCCAATATGAGCTGTGTATTAACCACTATACGTACTGACTACAGGGAAAATATAGACAAGCAAAACTACCTATCTACTTAATGTTAGCTAGTAAACAGTTAAAATAGATGTTTTAAAAACTGTTCATATTATCACTGCCTTAGTACATAAATATTGCAATCACTATTCAAAATAATTCTAAAAAGGTAAGTTTTATAAGATGTAAAAAGGCAGGCTAAATTAGATTTCAGAATTCAAATTATGAAAATGAGATGAAAGGTAATCGGTAGAAATTTTGACCAAAAAGTATAGAAGAAACTCTGTTTGAAGGTAATATAATAATAGCTTCTAAAAATTGCATAATTAGCAATAAAGGTGTTGAAATTTCTGATTTATAACTACTGATGATATTTTTATAAATTGCCAAGGAAACAGAAGTGGGGAAATTAAACTAAAAGTACTACCTATAATTCTGATGAGGAGCAGAACTTGACAATCTTGTTAGCTCTACCAATTACTAAAGCAAATAGACAATTTTTTTATCATACAGAGTAATTTTAATGACAAATCTTTTATCAACATTTTTTAAACAGAAAAATTTATTTGAGTTGGTAAAACATTAGCTTCAATTTATTTACTGCTGTATAAAGTTTCCCCATATGGGCAAAGTATGATTTTTCTTAAAACCAATTGTTGAGTGAAAGGCTTTTATGTTTAATTTAACTAGTTGTCTTATTTATACTGTTAGACTGAGTTAATTAATCTGTAATAATTATAATATGATGAAAATTTTATTTCCATATAGATATCAAACTAAAAAATGTGTAATCTCAAATTGAAAATCAAAATTACAAGTTTTAAAAACTATCATTCAGAATCTCATTGTAATTAATTTTCATTATCCTAATGTTAAGGGTTCCTTTAGTATTATTAGGTAATAATTATTCTTTAACCATTAAGAATACTGGAAAACACTTAATAGCAGTATCAATAAGCAAAAATTGGTCTGCTATCTAAAATATTGAGACTAATTTGTGAAAATTTAATGCATAATTTTTTTTTTAATTTGATAGGCATTGCTAGTGGATCAATGATGACATCAGGACCACCCGCTTATTCAGCGGGAACAGTAAATAGAGGTTCCAATAGTAGCTATGAATTTCCTAACACTACTACCACTACTACTGCCTCAGAATTTCCAGGTGGTCCTTTGTCCCACCTTAGTGATTCTGTCAGCTCTTTGGACCCTCTTAATGCTATGGAAAAATCATTAAATGAACAAGTGAGTATATTATACAATTTTTTATTTTCTTATCGTTAAGCTTATTAAAAATATTGTTCATAATAAAAAAATGAAAAATATAGATCTTAATAAAAGATTGTGTAAATTTTAAAGTTTACTATAAATCCAAGCGTATTATGTAAAAAACTGATAATTTTGTTGTTTATCAATTTTATTCAGGCCTCTCAAATAAAATATCAGCTTCTGAAAATGATTTATTAGGAGGATGATACTAATATCATATAAATATATATGATACTAATGTCATATAAATATATCTTCCTAAATTTTAAATCTAGGAGGAAAAATGTGTAAAACTGTTTTGTTGCCTTTTATATGTTACCAGTAGTATTTCATGATGCTGATAATGTTTATTTAATTTGCAGTAAGAATCTAAAATTACTCCTTAAAATATTACTTAAGATGAGAGTTCATCTCTTCTTGGTTAAAAAATGTAATTGATGAGAGCTTATCGGTTTTAGCATTTGTTAATATTTTTATGAGCCGAAGTTAGATTTTTTATATTTAAATTATAGTATTATATTTTTTCCATGCCACTAACCAGTCTTCTTTTTGAGAGAGTCTCCTGTTTAAGTTTTATATTGACGATTCATCAGTCAAAATTTGGCATGATTTTATAAGTTTATTTTTTTTTGGTTGGGTAATTAATTTATTATTAAATTTTGTGTGAAGTTTCTACTAACATACTGATTTTAGGAATTATTATGAATTACAGATGCCTCACACACCGCACACACCACACACACCACATACACCTCATACGCCTGGCGGAACTCCAGGCAGTGGCGGAGGGGGCGGCGGTGGGGGAACGGGAGGCAGTGGGCCGCCCAGTGTGCCCCCATCCACCGCCCCCGACAGTTCCACGACCACAACCCCTGCAAATACAGGAGCAACACAAGACAACGAAATTCCCTCAGATCTTCATTTTGATCCTGCGGCTGTTATTGATGGTGAAGGCCAAGGCCAGGAAGGACTTAACGTAAGTTCAACAAATTTTTTATAATCATTAGTATTTGTAGATAGTATTATTTTTTGGTTAATTGGTTATAATATAGTGCGATCATTTTATTGCGCTCATCATTTGTCTTGAGCTCACTGACATTGAATAACCATAAAACATTATAGGAATTTTAGAAGAAATATTTGATGATCGCATGATCTTAAAAGGTATGTGGCCCCCTCATTCCCCTGACTTATTATCACCAGACTGTTTTCTCTGGGATTTTTTGAAAGGACATCTATATTGTGCAAATCCACGTATTCTACAAGCTCTAGAATGAGCCATTACTGCAGAGATGAATTCCATTAGCCCTGATGCCCTACAAAGGGTGTCAAAACATATGGTTGAAGGGTTCAGAACTGCCTTCAGAAAAAGTAGATATTTGCAACACTTGCTGTAAGACATTACCAGTTGTGCATAGTGAAATTATAGTGTTTAGTATCACTATGCGCATGATAAAATGATTGCACTATACAAATGTTTTTGTAATAATTTACATAGATAAGTTTATGCGTGCAGAAGGAAATTCAAATAAAATATTTAATACACTAAATGCTGAGTTTAAGTATATAAAGATAAGTTACATATAAAGTTGTTCTATAATTTGTTTTGCATTAATTTTATCCATTTCATTGTTTTAATTGTAGAAATATGAATATAAAATTGTAGCTTGCAAGATATACTTGTACGGGCTTGTGTTATGTACATGTACACAATGGTAACCATTCTGACTTTTAATATGAATTTTATGGTGTTATAAACTTGATGAATGAACTCTTCATGTTAACTATAAAATGTGTTGAAATTGATTCAGTAAATTGCAATTATCTTTTGAATACTGTTGACTGACTAGAAGACATAAATGTAGGTGATTCTTTACTGTATTCTGACTGAGTAGAGTAACAGTTTGTTTTAACGAATTAGTTTGTGTTTTGTTATTCATAACAGCATTTACTTTATCATAAAAACATTCCTTTGAACTTTAGAGTTGTATTTAAAACTGTATTGTGATTTTCTTATATCACAATAAAAAGTTTAATAATTGTTTTTGTTTGGCTAAACAGTAAACAGTTTAGTAACAGTTTGTTTTATAATTATTAACTTACAGGGTGATCTAAATTAAGTTCTAATATTACCTTATTAATATTTAACTGATTGAAATTACAGGTAATTTCAGTTTTTTATTTTAAAAATAATTTCTTTATTTTTATAAGATTTATTGATTTATGGTGATGATTCATTAGTAAACAGAGTTTTTATTTTAAACGAAAATTTAACTTTGAAGAAACTATTCTTTTGAAGATTAACAAATTATTTCATTTGAAGAAAGTAAAAAATTCCTTCTGGTCTTTCTTTTTTACTTAACATAAAAATTATGAATTTGAAGTACAGTAGTACCACTCTCCAATTAGTAGTATATTTCAACATCTAATGAAGGTAATAGCAGATCCAATAGGTGTATTATGAACTCATAATTTTTATTTAATGTATATTATTGATCGTTAATTGATAATTCATACATGAAGAAATTACCAGTAATAAAAATAAAATAATTAAATTCAAGCGACTCTCAACAATTATGATCTCCAAATTGTAGGTTTATTATTTTAAAAAAATTATTATTTTGAAATGAGTAACTGTAAATTGCAGTAAGATTTACTTTGTACATTTACTATTATCTTTAAAATGAGCTATAAAACATAATGCAAAGTTTTTATTTTATGCTATCTCATTACAACCTGATGATTCTCCAACAGCTGGAACACCTTTTAATGAGTAGCATTCTAGAAGTTGAAGGATGTAATGAGTGAATGCTAACCAGCTGTAGGCTCATAAACTGGTACCTATTGATGATAATAAAGTTAAGTTGCATTGAATTTAGCTTCCCTGCATACCATTTACTTTAATTCATGATTAACGGTTGTAGCAGTGGATGGATGTCTCTTAAAATACAAAAATTATGATGAAAATATTTTAAAAAAACCTTTTGGGTAAATAAAAATATAGTTTGAAGATGTAGTAAAATACTCAGTTGACTTTACTGAAAGTCAGTCTCTTTTTGTTGTTAAGAAAATTTTTTATTTTGTGACTATGAATTCAGTGAATAGATAATCTTTGTAAACTAATATTCATTACAATTTTTAAAGTACAACAGATATAGTTATGTTGATGACAACTTGGCTGAATATAATATTAATTATTTTACTTGTATCATCTGTGTAATAGTTTATATGACTGGTATCAGTGACACCAGCTTTATCATGTATGCTATAAATCATGATTGATAAAAAATTAGAAGTTGTGTAAACTTCCTTCCTTGAATTTTTTGGTTTAGCATAAGTGTGTTTGCTTTCAGTAGCACATATATTAATTTACACAGGAATCAATCTAACACGAAATAGCTAATGGAATTTTTTGCTGACTAAATTTCATCAGGTTTCCAATTCCAAATACTACTCTGTGTTAATCTCTAAAAGTGAGTGTTTTTTCATTTCCAGCTTTGTAACCTTTGTAAAAACCTTTGTTCGAATTAAAAAAAATTAAACACTTTACTTTTTCCAAATTGTCTCCTGTAACTATCATGAGTTTCTAAACTCCATCTAAATAAATTTGTTATATTCCGTAGACAGGTATGCAATTGTTTTCAAAGAGAAGTAGTTTGAAGGGATTCAAGTAACTTGAAATTAAATATAAATTGTATACTTAATTATATTATACTTGATTAATACTTACTTATACTATACTACATATTATACAATACGTATATTATAGCTATATTATTTTATTAAAATTAATTATTTTAATATTCATATTATTCTTTTGTATTGTTAAATTATATTTTAAATTCTATTAATATAAACCACCTAGTACAATATATTGAGATAAGACATATCTTACCTTAATTCTATCATGAAACTACCAACAAATATTACACTGCTTGATTTATTTTAACATTTTTAATATCTACTTAATATACATTTTAATTATATGACTTCAATACTATACTTTTATATATATATATATATATGCACACACTATATCACTATATACAGAGTGTCCAGGCTAAAGGTATTAAAAAATAACAGCTTATATTAAGAGAACCAATTTAATAATTCTTTTTTTAATGAACACAGCAACTCACCAAGTTTTAATGTAGGTTAATCAAGTTCAGTGTGTGCACCTTCTGTAGCTTGGCAGATATCTAGATGATAATCTAAGTGTTGCCTGGTGTTTTAGTAGCATCTGTGGCGTTATTATACATACCTAAATCTTCAACAATTCTTTGTTTTAAATTGTCCAAATCTCAAACTTTTCTAATATACACAGCTTTTAATAAATCCGTAAGCAAAAATGTCCAGAGAAGTGATATCTGGAGATCTCGGTGGCCTTATAGTTGGACCCTTTCATCCGATTCAGCAACTGGAGAAAATGTTCAAGAACATGGTAATATCTTGACAAACATGTGATAGAGCACCATCTTGTTGGAAACTAAAGCCTGCAGGGATCTGAAAAACAGCAAATTTCTCTAAATTTTCGAGGTATGTGTGTACTGTCTTACTGGACTCCATTAGAAAAAATGGACCAATGATGCCATGTTTGTGCAGTCCTAACCAAACATTGATTTTCAGTGAGTCCCTTTCATTTTCAATTACTTTATGGAGGTTTTCAGTACTCAAAAATTTGACAATTGTGACTGTTAACTTGTCTGTATGTATGAAAGATTGCTTCCTCACTAAATAACATATCATGATAATTGGATTGTTTTCAATGCAGTACACATTACCTCTGTAGCAAACTGATATTGCAGGTGGCAGTCATTTGGTTTAATGTGATGAAGGAGTTGTAACTTGTACGCTCTTAAGCAGAGCCCCTTTTGAACCATATTATGAACAGTGGAACGAGGAATTTGCAATTCATAACTAGCCTGCCTAATTGACTTTCCAGGACTGGCAGTAAATACATCAAGTACATGTTCCACAGTCTTGTCACTAACTGAAACTTTTGGATGATAAGAGTTAGTGAAAACAAATTTTTGATCTCTTAAATTCACACTGACAAATAGACAGGTCCCACTGATGAATAGCCTTGGATCAATATTCTATTCAGTTCATACACGCCATTGAACACTTGAACTCGTGTAACTGATTGAAACTTGTGTGTCCCCAAGAATAACTTACTAAACTTTCTGTTGTAGGGGGGTCCACATCTCAGCTGCTTACTATTGAGTACAATTGCGTTTTTTGAGTTGGCTTGATTGCGTATGAGTATTGCAGTGACTTTGAGAGTACACAGAAAAAATCTTGGAGATATCTCCAATTGAGCATACATTTAACAGATTACAGTTGGTATTTTATTTTTAAAAACAGGCAATTACTTTTGAATACCTTTAGCTCAGACACCCTATATATTATTACGTATACCATATTAATTATTAGTAGTATATATGTATTATATACTACTAATAATATTAAATATATATATATGTCTATGTATATATATATATATATATTACAGTATAATTTTAAATGTATACTTATATTTAATATTATACTTAACTATATACTTAATATTAATTATATAAATATAATTAAATATAAATTATATACATTATATTACTATAATGAAATTAAATCATTAAAGTTATTCAGGTTTCATTAGTTTGGAGTCAGTGAACAGGCTTTTAAAATATTTTAGTATTTTTTTTTTCTTTGCAGTTATTACCTGATAACGTGGTAGATCCAATGGAACTATTATCTTACTTGGATCCACCTGATCTTGCCACACCACCCAGTAGTGGGGGAAGCAGCAATGGTAACATTGGAACACCTGGTGCCACAACTAATGATGATATTCTTGCTTTATTTGAGTGACTTATATAATCTGTGATTGTGATAAGTTATTAATATTGTGTTAAAAAGTCAGTCATCTGAGAAATAAACATCTTGACTGAACCGGATGAAACATTATGACATGCTGGTAATGTCAATATTTGTATTTATATATCTCAGTTCTGACATTTGTTCCTTTTAATTTTTTTTAACAATGCAGATATTTGTAAATAACTTATGTCTACAGTGATAATGTGTAAAGACGCTGCAAATTATAAAAAATTAATTATGCAGTGAAAAAAGTGCTGAACCTTGGCATAAGACTTCTGATTATTTAAATTGCCATAGTGATGTATGAAATGTGTACAAATTATTTAGAAATGTTCCTTGTATTTGCCATGGCAGAATGTTATTAAACAGTTGTAGAAACTTAATGGTTGGGATGTTGTAAGATCATAAGAAATATGAACATTATTATTATATATGCATCAAAAAAAGAAAAACAAAAGATCAAGAATTCAACGTTCCTTAAAATTTTATGTGTGTGATAGGTACTTATGTGTGTGATAGTTAGGTACTTTGACATACCTAACTCAACAATCGGATGTCCAATCAAATGTGTGTCGTGATCATTTTGCAAGGTGCCTTGTGCACCAGTTTCTGCATTGTGCATTAATTATCACGAATGTGTGTGTGTGTGTGCGCGCATATGTGCAAACATGTGTAGATATGTACATGATGTGAAGATGTATTTGGTATATTGTGCTCTATTTTCACCTCAGATTTTTTGTACAGTTGCTTAGTTTTTTGTTTTTATTAATTATTTTATTTAATATTTTTTTATTTTGCTTGGGAATATGATGAATGAATAATGTTTATTGAAAATAAGTACAGTGAATCATGGGGTTACTGTTATACCGCTGTCTTATGTGATATTTTCATCAATAATTTTATTGAAGAAAAATATCTTTTTATTTATTTGCATGTATTGTGAGATACTCTTGATAATTTAATCAGTGAAATGGTAATTGGTGTTGATGTTTTGTTTCAAATGTTTTGTAAATTGATTTGTATATTGCAGATTTCATTTATTGGCCTATAAAAGTCAATTGATTTTATTCATTCTGTATTACTTGTTCAATAATGCCAATCTTAAGTATTTTTTTTTTTTAAATCCTGTCATTAATTATAAAGTTTTTTGTACATCTATTAATGTATAGAGATATGTTTATAAGATTCAGTTAAAGTATGTGTGGTCTTTTTTTTAATCATTATGTATTTTTTATGTTCCCAACATCTAAGAATTGTAGGTACAAATTGTTTTAATTTCAAAACCGTGATAAAACAAATATATAGTCTGTATATAACTTGTACGAAAAGAGGGCACAACCTACCAGCAGATTAAAAATGTGTGTGTATTTAAACATTTGTAAATAGTATTAACTAATGATGGCACATGATATAATATTAATTATATTATATAAATATATATATATAATGTCGGCCAGTTTTCTCTAGGTAAATATACATTAGTTGAGAATAATTATTAATAAAAGATAATTAATATTATAAATATTATATTTTAACTGTTGTTGGAACCAAAACTGTATTTAATAGAATAAATTGGTAGTATGATGTATTCTATGATAATATTGATATGAATGATATTGATATATGAATATAATGAAGATGATGCTGTGAGTAAAATATAAATTTGAATGATTGAATTCTAAATCCATAATTTCTTCATTTCTCTGTGTACTAACGGCTTTCCATAAAAATGAGTTTTTGTAGGATATTAGCTATTTTAACAGTTTAGAATTATTGAATTATTTGTGGTATGTTCATGCAGTACGCACACAAAACAATAAATGTTAAAGCTTTGTTAGCTGTGTTGGATTTCAGTCATTTAAAATATTTTTACAAAGTGAAGTTTTCATTTTTCTATAAATAGAACTTACTCAACTTGATGTTATGGCAGAAAGATGTCTAATTTTCTTAATACATGTTTGCGTATAAAAAAATACATTTTAAAATTATCTTATTGATATTGTGTTATTTACAAATCAGAATCTTTTGATAATTTTATTAAATTTTAAGGAGATTCAAATCCATAATGATCAGTGATGAAAATTACAAGGATAATAAGGCTTTCACAAATTATTGCCCTACTATTATCCTATTGATTGGGTTGACAAAACACAGTTTAACTTTTTAAAAGACAAGTGTAGAAAATTATTCTTATTAATATGCGAAAGAAAAATTTTATCAGCTCTAAAAGTATATTGGGGAAACTCATTTAAATATTAGAATGTAAGTCATTTTTTTACATCACATTTATAACGTACATTACAGCTCTAGTGCAGTTCAGTTTGTCTTCAGAATTATTTTTCCCTTTTCAGTTTTAATAATGATGATAATAAAAAATCCAGCGCTTAAAAATCTAATTCAATTAGCAACTACAATAATGTAACACAGTATTATGTTATTTTTAGCACTAACCAATTATAATATTGGAATAGGATAATACTGCATTATACAACAGTATTTTACTGCAAAACTTAAAATTGTAAATGAACAAGTAAGTGGTGTATTTATAATGGGTTATTGACTTGTATATAATATTGTAGTTGATTTCAAATCAAATTAATGTCCTACGCTTTCTATTCCTGATTTTATTAGTAAAACTACTGAAGTTTACATTCCTAGATATGAATTTTTGTTCTTGTATACGTGAGAAGTATTTCCTTGTTTCTGAGTTATGAACGTTGTTTACAATGCTAAAATTTTTTCAACTCAAGCTTAAAAATGAGCTCTTATTTCATTTTTCAAAATTGTATTGTTTAAAATGAATGAGTCTAGGTAACTGTTGAAAGATTTATTTAACAGTTTCATATCTGAATTATGTTCTTAACACTAAATCCTGTTTGTGAAGTAATGTTAGTTTTAATATCACTCAGTATCTTTTCTTAGAATTCTATATAGTTTTTATAAAAAAATATCTGGATTTCTATTTTCTTTGGTAATTAGAAATTAAAAGAAAGAGTTCTCTTTTTAATCAATTTTTTGAGGATCTTGTGAGTTGAAGAAATGTGTTGGATTTTTTTTAAGATACCAATTACAAGCATGTTAGAAATCAAAATTAGTTGAAAAGAAGGCAGATCATCAGAGTTGTTAAGGACTGAAGTAAAATTGTTGATTTTTCAATAAAGTATTTTATTTATTTTTTTGTCCAGACAGACTGTTCATTTGATTTTGGGTAAGAAATTAGGAACATAATATGTAACAAATAAGTTCTTTTACAAAGTTTTGCTTAATTATTTAAATAATACCGCATTGAAAACTGGAAAAGACTTAAAATTGAAAATTGCTGATGTACTGAGTGATAGGTTTTGGCTATTATTTTGGTTTAATCTACTTGTCTATTAAATTTTTGAAATTATAAATTAAATATGACTACTATTTTGTACTACTGGTCATTTATCTTTATATTTACTGTCATAATATATAATCTTATGTAACAGATTTACAAAAGATATAAACTTTTCAGAAGTTAAATTTATGAATTATAATAGTTCTTTGAGGAGATCACTTAAAATAATAATTTAGTTTAAAAAATATTGTTAAAATTTTTAAATAGATTTTCAGTCCAAAATTTTTCAGCTGTTGAAGTAGATTTCAGAAATTACTATCAGATATTTAATTAATATCAAAAATTTTGATTTTACTAGATAATGTTGTCTTCAACAGGCTACAAACCTAGTTTCAATTTGGTAGATGATCTTGTTTAGAGTCAGAACAACCATTCTTGAAACAGGAAAGTGAAACTATATTTTGCTAATTATTTTGTTGATTACAGATAATTTCATGTGTGGTCTTGTACAGTACAAACATTTAATTTATATTTTTTACCAAATGGGAAAATGGCAATTTCTTTTTTACTTACATTTTTTTATAAAAATATTTTCATAATAGCCTTATGAAGAATAAATTTACATTAAATTATGTGTAAAAAATGTTTTTGATAAAAAGCATTTTTCACTTTTATGTACTTATCAGCTAAGTACTTACCCACAAAATAATAATGAGAAATTTATACCACTTACAGGCAAACACTATATCAATTTTGATATTGTAGCTTTACTGAGAGTGATATGTGGCATTGGCTCTTGCACATACACAGATGTATTTATGTAATGCTAAAAGTTAGTAGTTAGGAACATTATACACAAAATATTACATTTTAAGATGAATGAACTTTTAATTCTTGCGTCTCTTTTTAATTAAAATTATTCAATTTTTTTGTAAATCTGATTACTGAAAACATGGTTTTGGAAAATGATGGTTTACTTTCACTTTAATTTTATTGAAATAATTTCTTTTCATGTTTTATTTATCTTAATCTTGTTTACTTTTGAATTATCTTTTAATATTGTCTAACAAAGCTTACATTTGTAAAAGTACATTTTCATGAACAGTTGTGAAAAAAAATGAATATAAAAGTATTGTGATATAGATTTTTATTAACAGTTGAATTAAAGATTCAGGTTTTCTGTGCGTACTGTTATATATGAAAATTGTTATAATTATTGAATTATATTCTCTGCTGATTATAAATAAAATATGTAAATTTGTTCTGAGATCTGTTGTGAGAAATGAAAAATTTACTTCCGATTAATCTGATTTATTTTCAAATAATAAAGTAAAGTTAATTTTAATTATTGTGATACTGATTTAATATCACTGGAAGGGAAGAAATATTTACAGTAAGTTTATTTATCTCTAGCAAATTATGTTAAAATTTTCAGAACAGATCATTAGCAGGTTGTGCAGCCCAGATTGTTTTTACTTTGTATTCCATTATAAATTACCAATTTAGAGATTTATTGAGCCAGTAGTATCATTGTAAATTCTTTCTACTGATATCTAAAACCCAGCCTTGTGTATAAAAATTACAGTACAAACATTTAATTTATATCTATTACCAAATGGGAAAATGGCAATTTCATTTTTACTTACATTTTTTTATTATTCAAGCATAAATTAGTTCATAAAAAAGGCATTTAATTTTGCAATATTTTCTATCACAATGTCAGTCTAGAAAAAATCAGATTTTTTTTATATAGAAGTTAAGGGTACATTAAAATCAATGCTTTTGTACTAAAAATACATTTACAACTTAAGAAAAAAATTGTAGAAGTTTCAATATTAGTACTTTAGAGGAATCTTTTATAGAAAAATTAGATATAACCAATACATTATTTTGGAAAATTCAAAATTATAATATTTATATGTACAGATACCTAAGTTTGCATATATATATATTTTCCTTCATTGAAACTATAATCAATTTTAATTTGTATTTCATAAATTATGAAAACAGTATTAAGTAGAAAAGTATATAGTATGTAATTACTACTTTTTTTTAAACTAATAAATTTTGGTTTGATTTCACAATGTTAATTTTGTAATAATATTTAAATATTTTAAAATATCAAGTAAAATGTTACAACTAGTGTTTTAGCTAGTGATTTTCATTCTTTAAAAAGATTTTTGGTATTGTATTTATTTTCTGTTATAAGAAGTATTGAAACATCTATTCATTTTCATTGTTTATTATAAATGTATTTTTTAATTTGTACAAGTATAAATAATAGCAATAAATTCTGAACAGCTTGTTTATTAAAGTTGTTACTACTGATTTATTTTAATTGATATTAAAAATATTTTTACTTTATAGCTAGTTATATAAAATCTTTGTTTTAAACTTTTTAAATATTTATAAATCAGGTACCTTCAAAATCATGTCCTTATTAGCAGTGTAAAATAATGAATGGATATTAGAAAAAAAAGTCGACAGATTATTAGAAATTAATTTTCTATTATCCAAAAATTTTACTTTTCGTTGTATATATAAAATTTAAAGCAAAATTAATTCCTGCAGTTTTTATTTTGTTGAACTGAAAGCTGCAGTTTACATTATTCTCTGAAAATGCAATGTGACTTGTTGGATGCCCTGTTTTGTAATATGAATTAAGTAGATTGATGTATGACAATTTACTTATTCTATAGTTTAAAAAAGTAGAAAAAAGAAAAGAAAAAATATAAATGAGTATTGCTTTTAAAATAATGATGTGGTTTTCTGAAACCCTATATAACATTTTCAATGAAAATTTATCTTTTTATGGAGTAGTTATTATTGTAAAATTGAAATTGCTGCATCAGAATTATGTGAATGAATGTTTTAATATTGAAATTTGTTTGTTATAACCAATAGTAATGTAATATTTTTTATTGTAGGTATAAATAAATGATTATATTATTTTTTTAAAAATAAGGTCTATTTGAATGTTTACATTTTACTAAACATAAGATTAAATTTTAATCGTATCTTTTTGCCAGTTTTTATAACATTTTGTAATTTTAAAATAATTTTTATGAAAAATGAAATAGAATTTACAGTATTATTACTGTAATAAGAAAGTTTGTCATTCCAGTGGTGTAATTTCATATATATAATTTCATATAAATTATATAATAATGTAGTAATTTATAATTTTCAGAAAAGTATTTCAGTATGTTCAAGTAGAGGTTTAATGATAATTATAATAATCATGAATTATTATTATTATTGTTATTAATTAGGATATTTAATCCTTGTTCCATGTGTCATGTTATTTGGACCAAATGGGTAATATTAAGATATTTATTTTATTAAATGTTGAAAATTTGTTTATATTTACCAATAAAAATAGAGTTTTTTTTATAATTTATTTGTCCTTTTTTTCATATATTAACTGTGCTCTCAAAACACAACATGGTTGAATTTAATGTGTGTATATATATTTAACAGATTCACATACACATATATTTTGTATGTTGATTAAGAAAAAGATTATTTTATTTTATTGAATTTGTCTATCACATATTTTATTTAATTTGTAAACAAACCAGTGGTGTCTTCCTTTTTCAAATTTGATTTTTTTTTTGTTACAAGAGATGAACGAGTATTATTATTTTTTTAATATAGGATAAATTAAAAAAAAAAACTATTCAAAAAACTACTTAAGAGATATATTTTATGATTTTTCTTATAAACTATTTTTAATGAAACTGCATTGTTTGGCAGTATTGTTATTTCTTTAATGCAGTTTCTAAGTTAAAATGTAAATTTTTGTATTTTTTTTTCATATTTACACCATTTTTTATTTCTGATGTAAACAATAATTTTGAAAGTAGAGTTTGATTTGTGTAAATGTAGAAGTTATGCTATTACACCTCTCAGAATAATGTCTTTCAATAACCAATAGACATTGTTAACTTTTATTTATATTTTGTTACTGTATTCTGTCCAGCAGTGGCAATAATTAGCTCTTTTGCTCTATAAAAAAATATTGTTATTTTTGTTTAAAAGAATTATAAATTAAGAATGTAATACTGTACCACACACAGCATATTTATTCCCTAATATTGTTTTTAAAATGATTTCAGATATTTTTAAACACTTTTTTATCATTTTCTATGTGATTTTTTTATCTTTTTTCAAAAAAAAAAAGTTTGTATTATATACAAATTGTTCCAAGAATACAGTAAAAATAAAAAAAACCTCAAATTAGCAGATATTGTAAAATATATGCAACATTTTTATCCTTAATTGGAAATATATATAGAAAGAAGAAAAAAATATATATATATGGAACAAACATTAAGTTAATAAATAATATAGTTATTACAGTTTGGTAATTGTAATTTTCTCCTTTTCCTTGTCCATTTATATTTTAAGTGTTATGTCAAAGAATCAAAAACATGAGGTAAAGAAGTGGCTTCAGTTAAAAATGTTTTAATTAGTTGGTTTTTATTTTCTTCAGTGTACAAAATGTGGCTGATTATTAATAAACTCAGGTATCAGCTGCTATTTTAAATAAATTAATAATCATATCCACATTGCTGATAAGGCTGTATAATTTGTATTAAGAGAAGTCAGCCAACTGAATTAAATTCAACAAGCAAAATTTCTAAATGCAAGGTCTGTATTAAAATTATGTCAATTTTTTGTAAACTAAGGAAAAAAATATAATTTTAAGTTTTTTCCCTGGAGGGAAGAGGTAAGTCTGTAAGTGCTGTAGTTAATTTATTAGTTTGATTTTTTTTTCTGCCCTGTCAATAATGTCAGTTACAACCTGCAGTTCTCATTTGTAAGTACCTTAAATGTTTTTGTCTTATTAAACTACTATCAAATCAAGATCTTACCTATGCTTCATAAAATTTTAACACATATTTGACTTGTACCTCCAAAACCTACCATTAACAATATATAACATATACGAGTGGTTATCATTAAAGTAAAGACGGTTTCATTGTAAAAAAATTTATTCTGAAAACTTTATAAATATTTTTATTTACCTTATATTACTTCTCTGTATAATTGCCACATGAATTAATACGTTATCATAGCGATACACTAGCTTCAATATACCCTCATTGTAATCATCTGCTACCAGTCCATTTTCATCCATGTTTCATCGCCGGTAACAATTGATTAAGGAACTCATTACATTTTTCTGTGTAGCGCATCAAAAATTCCAAAGCAGATCCCATTTGGATTTTTTTGTGATGTTCTGATAAGACATGCAGCACTCAATGTGCACAAATCTTTCTGAAGCCTAAATGGACATGAACGATGCAACCAATAACAGCTCTTGAAACATCAGGAAAAAGAAGGGCTAGGTTGGAAATTGTTGTGCGATGATTTTTTCTGATTTTATCACTGACATATTTCAATAAGTTCTTTGTGATTATCGAGGGCCTCCCTGAACATTCTTCATCATGCACATTTATTTATTCTGTTATTTCTAAACCTTTCACACCATTTCTTGACGTTTCTTTCATTCCTTACATTATCACCATATACAGGAACCAACTGCCTATGAATTTCAGCCGGCTTAACGTTTTGATAGTTTAAAAACATATGACTCCACGTATTTCACAGTTGGCAGCAACATCGATTTTCCTATTCATTTTATAATATAATAACTTACTTGTAATCAAAGATACTACAACGTGAAACTTATAGACTACAATGCAGTTTGCACATTACTAGCATGGCCATGAACGACACAGGTTTCCCAACCTTAAGGAGAGAAATTTCCCAGCGGTCTTTACTTTAGAGATAGATATCCCTTATATAAATTTAAAACAATGTATTATAAACTCTTTAGTTATTATCATACATTTATCAAAATAAACAACAATAGATTTACATGTTATGATGCAGATGTATTTAAGTGTGATTCAATGATTATTTAATGGCTTTACTCATTTGTAAAATAGAAAAACATGTTGTTTTATTAATTAACCCATTATTTAAAACTACATTTGTTGTCCAACTTTATAAGAAAAAAGGTGAACTTTGAAATAATAATCAGCAGTTGCCACTGAGTATGATAAAATAATGTAAACTGCAAAAATAATCAACATAGTGGCTCAACATATAATCAACATTACAGGGCTCTTAGTGCATTTTATAGTGCCGTCTATTGTTATATCAAGTATAATCTTGCACTTAGAACAACTGGCTTTTGTTGTACTGTTTTCTAGTGTAAATGTTTTGAAAACAGCTGTCCTTACTCTGATTATCAAGAAATTCTACTGAAAAGCCCAGCACATTGCACTTGCTCTCCCTGCTGTTCAAGGTTTTCAATATACAATATACAATATCTCTGTATGAACTGTCATACAAAGACTTCACTTGGAGAATCCAAGTGAAAGACACCAGGAACAATGCATTTATTTAATAGGGACTCCTAGTGCACCCATTTTATGTAAGATGGATTTTTGTAACTGCAGAGTTATCAGTAACATCACAGAATGTTAATTAGCTGTAAAAGGTTATTATTTTTAAGTGAACCATTAATAATTTCAAACTGTTATCTCATTCATCTTGTTGTTCAATGAATTCTTTAATCTATTACAAAAAAATTATTTTTCTCATTTTCTCCCAGTTTTCTTTTCTTAATTGAGATATTCCAATATCTTTTACTCAAGATCCTAGTTATACAGATATGATGTGATGTTGGTATTTCTATCTCAAGAAAGGTAAATAAACATACAACAAAACATAAAATAATATCATTATCGCAGTGTTAATAACACATATGATGATTTTATGAATTTCAGAACTAGATTAATGCTATTTATGCAATGGAATGTCCTAACAATATTACTTAGTTGGGTTTTAATTAATGCTTATTAAAAAAACCAAAATGTTCTTTTTCCTTCTTTAACATTTATTAATAACAGTTGTACTCAAATACTTTTCAATAAATGTCTTAAAAAATGTATTGTTATTTTTATTTTATTCTGATGATTTTATTTATGTATTATTTGCATATTTTTACTATCATTTAATGTAGTAAATTTTTGTGTGTTAATGTGGATTTTAATTACTTATTTTTTTTCTTGTATATTAATTTTGTGTATTGCATTGATGCTCTGATCATTGTTTACCCACAGTTTTTTTTAATCTTTCCTGGAAAATTACAGATCAATTGGTTTTGTTACCCATAATGTAGTACACTCCCATGTTTCTGACATGATTTGTGTAATGTATCTTTATGTATGGATCTGAATATGAATATGTATTTATTTATAATTTTTAAGAACAGACCTATTTCATCAAGATGGTGTCTTTCACTTCAGTTGACTTTAACCATCTGGTTCTGGTCTATGTACATCCAACAACTGTATACTTTCTGAATGCATTTAATTATATGCACTGCTTCTTACTCTGTAATAGCCAAAAGTTTCTGACAGCATATTTTTCCTGTTGATTATTATGAAATACATTTTGGCCTAAAAATAACAATACTTTTTCTTCCTCATTTTTTCTGAGGAAAACTATAAAAATGTAAATAATGTTCAAAGAGTGTTACTCCAACAGCAAACTGAAAAAATTCAATAATACTACTCTCGGAAAATTGATAAAATTATAAATTTTTAATTTCTCATTGGTTTTACAAAACAATGGTAGAAAAATGGTACTCAAAGATGGACAAACGACAGTCGATGACGATGAGCGTTCAGGAAAACCATCACAAGCGCAACACCGGAAAACATAGTGAAAGTGCGAGAGGCTATTGTTGTAGATCGTAGACAAACAATCCATGATGTTTGTGCAATCGTACAAATGTCATATGGGTCCGTGCAACGCATCTTGTCGGACAATTTGAACATGAGACGCATTGCTGCAAAATTTGTACCGAGACTGTTGAACAGCGACCAGAAACAAAATCGCGTAGCTGTCTGTAGTGAATTGAAAAATTCAGCAAGAGATGACTCTAACTTCATCTCCATCATAACCGGTGATGAGATATGGGTGTATGGGTATGACCCCGAAACTAAGCAGCAGTCATCGCAGTGGAAGTCACCAAGTTCACCGTGGCCAAAAAAAGCACGCCAAGTTCGCAGCAATGTGAATTCCATGATTGTTTTTTTCGACATCAAAGGCATTATCCATAAGGAATTTGTTCCTCTTGGTCAAACTGTCAATGGGATGTTCTATTGTGAAGTTTTGAAGTGGTTATGTTAAAGCATTAGGCGCAAACGTTCAGATCTGTGGGATAACAACATCTGGGTTCTGCACCATGACAACGTGCCCGCGCACACATCACTAGCCGTTTGGAATTTCTTGGCTTCCAAAAAGACGATAGTGATTCCCCACCCACCATATTCGCCTGAACTTGCCCTGTGCGACGTTTTCTCTTTCCGAAAATAAAATTTCAATTGAAAGGCTGTCATTTTAACACAATTGAGGAGATTCAGGAAGAAATGCAGAACGGGCTTCGAACACTTACACCTGCAGACCCCAGGAATGCATGGAATCATGGGAAAAATGCTGGGATCACTGTATCACTGCCCAAGGGGATTACTTTGAAGGAGACAGTGGAAATTATAAGTTATGGTAAGTATTTTATTTTTATGGTAAAATTCCCCGAACTTTTGGGTAGCACCTCGTACTATAGGAATTCTCATGAAGAAAGATGGAAACGTATTAAATAGCACAAACCTCTATAATAAATGCAGAGGAAAGAATGTAGCTCAGAATCTTTTATGCGTATGTTTTATGTATTGTTTCTCTAAAATAAAATCCCTTATTATAAAAAGTTGTCTATAGCCATTTTCTAAGAGACCTTTCATCAGTTTTTGTTATCTTTGATTTCCCCTGGTAGCATATATGTCTGACCCCATCACTTTACTTTTGTTACTCTTAGGACACTATTCTGCAGTTCAAAAACATGTAGGTTGCCTTATGAATAGTTGTAAAGTAATTAAATATTTTAATTGGCTTTCAAGTAATATATTGGTCTGAATCTTTAGTGACTTCTGTGTTACTGGTAGTTTTAGTCCTCATTGCGGAATGGCTTGCAGAGTTTAATTAAGGTGTAAATCATTCATAGTTACTTTTCATATTATGTTGTCATAAGTTATTAAACCTTGAAAAGATGTATTGATTAGAGAAATGTGATAGAGTACATTTTGTCTTTCAAATGTATTTGATTTTTCTAATTAAATATTAAGTTGCTTAAAGGTATAAAGGTGAGATACTATTTCTCCATTATTCATTCTACAACAATGCATTTCCTATCTTAACCCTTTGCCCTCTGATAGGTGTTTTAAGGTTTGTCTTCTCAGGTCGGATGGGCCACCACTGCTGCCCAAAGCTGTATCTGCAACAGAAGTTGTTATACTAACTTATTTGTTCTGCGAGGTCAGAACAGCCACCACTGTTGACCATGGCTGCTTCTCTGTCAACTTGTCATACAAACTACCCACTCTGCCACACAAGATCGGAACCTATTTATGCTTACCTATTGTAATAGTGAGTTACTATGGGTTTTTAATAAATAAAACACCCAAATGGAATTTAAATACCATTTATATAATTTGTTGATGTGGTATCTACTTGTTTAATTGTTTGATTTTATTTGTGAAATTATAAAATATAAGTATTAATAACGAACATTGAAAAAAGCAATAAAATTGTATGCTACAAAACATATTTTTTTACTGCTGTTTTTTTTAACACAAACAAGTTTTTAAATTTTTTTTCTCTATGATATTTTTTAATACAAAGTCCTGTCTTACTGTCTCAGGTATCGCATATAAATTTACTTTGTTTTCTTGATCCACCGTGACCTCGGTCACTGCACACAGCACAGTCCTTTAATTTTCTGTCTTCCAAGGGAAACAATAAGTGTAGTTTGCCATCTAAGCATTGTTGCAGTTCAATATTGCTTTGGCTACGTTGTTTGTTATAATTTCTTATGTCTTCCACAATTGCTTAACTAGCTGTTTCTTAAAAACTCGTTGACTGACTTTTGCAGATTGTTCATGGTAAACAATATATAGGAATTTACTATAGCAGTTTTCAATAACCAGAAAAACACTTTTTGCCACCATTTTATAGATTTTTGGATAAATGCATAGGAAGATATGTACTGATCTGATAGATCAACTCCACCGCCCCATTGACTTGTTTTATTTGCAAACTGAAATAGGTTTCTTTATACTTTCTATCACTCCCCCCTTCTTGACTCATCTATCTGTTTGTATTGAAGCATCGTACAATGAGGTAAACATTGTAACTTCATTGCTATCTTTCCAAAGCACAAGACAAAATTTATCATTCTTTCGAAATGCCTTGGTCTCTCTCTTTTTTAATTTAATTGTTGGAACTTGTTTCTTTGCGTTTTTTTTTTACTTTTTTGGTTATTTCTTACATACCTAACTTGCATGGGTAAGCCTTTTTGATTCCGCATAATTGTACCCATTAGGTATACTTTCATATCATATAAGGCAGATGCTAATTCAATGGTAGTATAAGAACAGTCTGTAAAGACATGAAAGCCTTCTACACTACGTAATCGTCCTCAAATTTTTTTTACTAAATGTAAAATGATTCTGCTCGTTACAAGTAAATCTGATCTTAACAGGTTTTCTGTTGTATGCTTGCCTAAATAAGGCTCTAGGCCACAAATATTTTTTTGATTCTGAAATTACAAAGATTTTTATACCCCACTTTATGGGTTTCTCTTTGTTATAAACCTTAAAATAAACTTTGCCTTTACAGGCTACGGTACTTTCATCTACGCTCACCTGGTACTGTGGAACATAATATTTTCTATATTGTTTGTCCAAATAGTGTACCACTCCACGTATGTTTCCAGAGCGTGTTAGGGTTCCTCCTACAGGATCACTAGTATAAGGACTAACATGTAAGTTCCAAAATATTTGCTGAAATCTGAGTTTGGAAAATGTGTTCTTAAATAAAGGCTGATAATGTACAATATCGGACGAAAAGCAATCCTCCAATTCTGGTTTCGGATTTAATCCCATGTAAATCAGCGCCCCCAAAAAAGCCTTCATTTCTGGAAGTGTTACATCCATCCTGTACCACCAATTTGATTTCTTCCGTAATGGGGTATTTTTTTGTATCTTATCTTTGGCGTACCTGTTTGTTTCATTAACTATTTCAGTGAGTAAAGTGTGTGTAAAAAATAACTGGAAGAATTCTAGTTCTGTTTGGGGATTTTGGCCTTTAAAGCCACTGCTATTTAAAAACTATAGAAAAAAATCCTAGATGCAATGTAGCCTTCAGAATAACAAACAAATTATTAAACATAGTATGAACAAACACAGTGGCCCGTATGAAAAAAAACTTAAAGTTTTCCAACTGCTTGGTGTTCATTGACCAAATACAACACAGTTTAAAAAATACATGAACATTTGAGTTTTACAAAACAACAGGAGTCAACATTTGCCATCCATCTCATACCGGCTTTGACACAACCATGATATTTACACACATACAAAAAAAGGTCCACTTCTTAACATTTTACGAAATATATAAAAACAAAATTTATGATTACAAACAAATGCAATATTAAAATGCACAAATAATATATACAACAATTACATTATATTAAAATAAATTATATTGTATTTATATAAATATACAAGATAATAATAAAATATACTTAAAAGACAACAGTAATGTAAAAGTGAACAGACATAATTTCAGTACACTTTTGTAAAAAAAGTACACATTCTAAATAAATATCTACATGATTAAAAAAAAAAAAAGATGCCTGCAGTATCAGCTGACACCTGTGAGTGAACAGCACTCATCAGTGAAGATGGTTGAAAATGTTTTGAAATAAAAAACAGGGACTGCTTTATATATGCTGCAAGGATTTCTAGATGCTCACTTTTAGGGTAATTATGATATAAATTAGATGTGGGTTTCCCAGATTGTACAGCTTTTAAAAAGCACAGATTGGTTGTTTTTTTAAATTAAAAAAATTGGTTGTTTAGATTTTAACTTATTGAAATCTTTTACAGAAAGTAAAATTTTGTCACTTCCTAAAATGGGTGAAAGATAAAGATTTGTTCTTCCTTTTTCAATCCACTTTCAGTCATTTTAATAACTGTAACTGTCAAGTGAGGGTCCCTAACCATATTTTTGTTAAGATATACTGCATTAGGTTATTTGCTCAGACTAGCTGTAAAATACATAATAAAATTTCCAGTGAAAAATAGAAGTCAGACTGTCCTTAGCAGTCATGAATGTCCTGGAGATAAATGAACTTGAGGTTGCAGAATACATAATATATCTGTTGTTGCAATTTCCTAAATATATAGAAATTAGAAGAGATCTTTCCATTCTAAAGTTTATCAGGTTACAGTTAAAACAAGGGAAGTCTCAAAAAGGCATAGCATGCATGATGTTTTTAAGTTGTATTGTGCTTTTACAGCCACATTGTACACAAGAAACTGTATGCAAATGGATATTTAAATAAACTCAAGATTGAAGGAAAACAGTATTAACACATCTTCCATATTCCCAATTTAAAAAAAACCAATATTATTTATTCAATCTTACCATACAACTCAGCAGCTTCATCTTATTATCCAGAATCAACTTTTTCCCTTTATGATTGTAAAGATTATCATGTTTTGGCTACAGTTACAGCATTTAACTACTCTAGCTTTTCACCTATAAAGTTGTTAAATATGAGAAAACCACTTCAAAGTTGTAGCCCAACTGGTTGCGACAACTCAGTTCCTGTTTCTTTAGTATTGAATAAACTCATTGAATTTTAACTCTTGATAAATGTATAAATTTACTAATGCCCACGTTTGTAATTTTTTGAACTGTAACCCGTAACAAAACAATTAATTACTACCAGTGTGTATTCAACACCACATACGATTGTAATTATACTGTCATGTGTTCACGGTTTGATTAGAATATTGAGAGATTGAAATTGAAAATGTTATATAATTAAAATTTATTAGTTTAAAAACATAAGTAAAAAAAAGACAAATAAATAATAATAATGATAAAAGCAATAATAATAAATGACAATAATAAAGCAATAAAAATAGTAATCACAACCACAATAATAATGACAGCAGCAAACAATAATAATAATAATAAACAGTGGTAACATACAAAACAGAATTTAAAGTAATTGTCAGGATTTATTTACAGGAAGTTAAATATAATTCAGTCCCACTAAAGAAAGACATTAGTATGACCGCTAGTCTTAACACTTTTAATCACTAGTCTTGTATAACAACAATAGTATAATATATAAGACAAGTATAAAGTTCTTTTAAGTTTTTTTATAAATACCTTTGCTGTTCATAAAACTACCCTAACAATTTATGAATGAAATTTAGTACATTCTTTCACTTATAGTCTAACAGTAACTCACTCACTGAATCACTTGTTTTCATTTACTGTTCACAGTGGAATTATTTGTTATGTCACCTTAATCACATCAAACTTAATTCACACTAGCAGTTTCGCTTCTTCACTGACTTCAGGTCCATTATACTGGTCTTCTTACTGTACAATAAATCTATAAATGAACATATCTTAGAGGATTAAAAGTAATTATTAGAGACCGGATTAAATGCAACATAAAATGCTTGAAATATGCATGAAAGATGTCAAAATATGCAAATTTAGGTTATAAAAAAATAATAATTTTTTAGTTTTTTATTTAAAAATCAGCAAAAATTTAGGAAGTAGTTGAATAACATATTGATAAATTCAATAATTAACAATTATTTAACATTTTGTTACTTTTTCAAACGTAAACTATTGGGTTCTGTTCCAAATGTTTGGTAATAAGATTGTGTGTTCGATCACTCAAAATATTTTTATAAGTGGAAAAGGATCACTCCACATCCGCTGAAGTAACTGGGCAGTATTTGAATTTGGGTGCTATGTTAGCACTTACTGTTTCTGGCAAAAGTTCAACCGTGCCTTATAAACCTATCAATTTGACACAAATCAAAGCTTGGGTTATTGTTCAAAATGTTTTCAAATTTTTGTTTAAGGTTACACAAGAATACCTCTGGCAATACTGAGTTCATTTGGTGGATTTTATTCATTAACTGAATAAATTCAGTCAACGCCAAACCTTGATTTCCAAGCTTTTTAATACTCGCAGGTATGTGGGAAAAATGAGTGCTAATTTTTTTTTAATACTAGAATCGTTAAATGCTTCCTTGGACTTGTACTGCCATAGCCTCTGCACTATTAAAGTCGTTTACTACACCTTTGATGACCTCGAAATGTTCATTGTAAAACAGCACAGCTCCAATCCACGTTCCCCATCGAGTTACCACTGCTTCGGGAGGTAAAGGCACATTTGGCAGTTTTTCTTTATAGGCCTTATTGCGAGCAGGTGCCTTATGAAACACTTTCTTTGTTGATGAGACCAGTTTATTTAAATTCCCAAACGTGGATTGACTCGCATCATATACATCGATGTAGATGTACTCCATGAGCAAAGCACGTCGCATGAATTAAATTCGGATAATATACTTGGAGGGCTTTGGCTGCCTTGATCATATAGGGAGCAAAATCTGAGAGAAATATAAACACTCTTTCATCTGCAGAAGATTCAGGAAATATTTTTTTAATACCCTCATTCACAAATCTGGAGATCGTAGAATTTTTTGTTTTTTCAAGGTGTTTGCAGTCCACCAAATAGGAAGAAGAAGGCTCTAGTTTTAATGCACCGAAAATTAAATTCGCAATGTAACGGTCACAAGTGTCGGTAGTTTCGTCAGTTGAAATCCAGATAATGCTATTCTTGAGTTCATTGCGTATTTCTTCCAGAACATGCAGATAAATTGTTGGTTTGTAATTTTTATGTTGATTCATCTGGTATATTATGATTCAAGCAATATTTTCGCAAAAAGTCTTAGAAGGTAGGATTTGTAAGTTTGTGAAGAGGAATATTACTTGTAAGTAATGCATTACATAAATCCATGCTAAAGTGTTTTTTGTTTACCTTTGGAAGTGAAATCACTGCTACTTGCCGCTGTTACAAGTTGTGGGACTTTCTTTTGCAATCCTGCGATATGAAGACTTGTCCTGACATGCTGGTCAAAATATTTTTCTCCCAAATTCGACAATATAAAACATTTCACTCGTATGTAAATGTTCCAGAATAGTCAGCTATCCACGAAGAGACACTTTTTTTTTTCGGAAGGCATGGAACACATTAAACTTTACGCAAACAAATAAAAAACTAAACTGATGCAATGAACGCATCAATAATGCGTAATTTAATTGCCTAGTGGGAGGAGTGCTGCAGTAGGCACGCGCGACACAAAATGGTATCGTCCGTCCTTGTCTCGCGTGAATACGTGTCCTCATAATAATATTATCCTACCAAAACAATAGACGCGCGGCTGCTAAGTGCGCTCTAAGAACCGTGCAGCTAATAGGTTTGGCCGACTACAACGTAAGAATTTATTTATTAACTAGGTACTCTACCGAAAAATATTGTAAATATAGCGAAAATATGCATCATCACTAGATATTAAAAAAAATATGCAGTAACTGGTGAGAATGGGCTTAATATGCAAATGCATTTAATCCGGTCTCTATAAGTATAAAGAACATTTGGTATCTCACATTGACTTTTTTCATATTTACATTAGACCTTAATTCCATGTTCCGTATTGGTTTGCATAGTATTTCTCCCGCCACCATCCCATTCGGTCGCCCTAAAGCATAAGACCGAATGTCTGTACAACAAACGGCTACTGAGCCTCGAATCATTTAAGCGACCAGTCCTAACTAGCTCCTAGAGCTAACCTAATTGCGAATCCAGAATCCGCCCAACTTCGCCAACAAGTCATCGAATCTCCACCCAAGCTGGAAGTATCCCGACGCCAGTACAACATCGAGCGTACCCCTCGTGACTCGCTCGACGATGAATTGCTCATCAGAAAACTGAGGCATCCAGAAGACACTCAACGAGACTGAGCCGACCACGATTGCAGAGAGTGGCCGTTCCCCACGAGAATGAATAATATCAACCCCGTAGAAGCCGACCACCCTATCCACGACCGTGTACGGCTCCTGGACCAAAAGAACCTCGAGGTCATATTCCTCAAGAATCCTCATTGCTTCATTCGTGGCCGCCCGGGAACGATACAGGTTTAACTGCTCCAGGTGCAAGCGTTCGATACAGTGACAACCGTCCTCGAAAGCTTCCCCTAATTCAGGCGTCGCCATACGCCGTATTATGAAATGATCTTCGCCCGGGCAATGTCGTACGACCAGCATTGTTTGTCTCCGACCCGGTGTTTGGCATCAAAGCTTTTCACCAAGGCACACGAAGCGCAATTTGCAGGCGCGGTCTTATTAAAGCAATTAACTGCCCTGTGCCTAGCAAGGGTGCAATGACCACATATCTCTGACTGTGCTCTACAGCGGAGAGAGGTGTGACCATAGCCTTGACATTTGAAGCACCGGGGTACTTCTGTATGATCAATGACCCTGCATGAGGTCCGCCCAAGGAACAGGCGACTACCGGCCACCAAGAAATGCCGGATCTTAGGCAAGTTCTCAACCACCCAGTGGCTCTTTGAGGCCTCTTTCCGCCCCAACTGCCGGACCACCCTGGTTCCCTTGAGGAAGTTCTCAGCAGCCATCTCCAACGCTGGATTTTGGTTGTGTATTGCCTTGAGGATTTCGGGCTCCTCTGCTCTCGTGGTCCTTGGCAAATCATATACCAATATTTGTGGCTGCCACTCAGCCAGCATCTGAGCCTTCAGCCCGTTCTTTTTCAGAACGTCGGCCTCCAGCAGCCGCTTCGCCTGCTGCTCATTTACCATCTCCAGCACGACGCCATTATCCCTTGTTTTCATGACCCGATAAAATTGGAAATTTTCTTTCCTCGGATCCAGGACTTTTTTCTGGGTTAGCTCCGTCACGGCTAACGAAGGCCCCGGACCAGTTGTAATCGGAACCACCTTGACAGTAGCCCTCTTAATTTTGACAGCCGGTAACTGGGGTGGCAGCGATGGACTAGGACGCTAAGGCCCAGGAACGGCAGTTACTGCGGCAAAGAAGACAGGCTTTTTAACCTTCTCCTTCACCCGTTTAATACTTTTGTGGAGCTCGCCAAGAGCTTCACCCGTCACCGGCTGAAAATCCCTGACTCCCTCCACCACCTTGTCAACATTACTGGAGAGCCTTGACATAACTGTATCAAGGGTCCGGTTGGCGCTCTAGAGGATTTCACACCTAAAAGCCAGCTCATCACCAAACGACTACATTCGGACAGGTTGGAGTCGACTAACTGCCGACCCTCCACCGAAATCCGTGACTCCTTCTTTGAGAAGAATTTAGTCCATGCGGACCACAACTCCTCGATCCTCCCCAAACCATCATCTCCAGAGCTAGATCTCCCTAAGGAAGGCTTCGCTCCAGAGGTCTCCGGCTTAGGGCCGATCACCGTGCCACTATCTTTCATCACCTTTGACTTCGCTAGGAGGTATCTTTCAGACTGGCTGCCCCCTCCAGAGACCGCTTAACAGAACAAGCACTGACTGTAAAGCCAGGTACTATGTTAACAACCTGAATGAATCTATTACCTATCACAATGCCAGGGTGAGCGTTCACAATTTCGTTTCCAACCAAGGCCGTCTGTCTTCACACAACCTGCTCAAGAAGTCCAAAGCTAAAAGTTCCTAATGCAGACCACTGGTGAGGTTGGACTGAATCACTTCCCAAACCTGCCAGAGGATCTATCAAAATTTTTTGAGCTCACAAACCTATAAAATAGGGACACGATGCAACAAAGGAAATGTCCTTACTTAGCCGACAGTGGCACTACTGCAACACACTATACGGTTGTGTAGTCCAAACTCCATAGCAGCGCAGGTTGACTGACAGCCATTAATCATTGTCAGCCCCGACAACGTGAACATAGGCACGTTGCACTTGTAGTAAGCAATTTATCACTACCAGCAGCAGTAAACTCAAGTTTTACAGCATGAGGCCAGAGGTCAAGAAGCGATGCTCCATAAGACATGTCAGATGATTTTGAGTGGTTCTTACACCATTTTACAGAAATATTTGCACCAAAACAAGTGTAATATCAATTGAAATAGGCATATCTGAATTATAATCACTACAGTTGAATAATATCTGTGTACCAGAATAGAAGCCACTATCTTGTTGACTAAATGAAAAGCTGTTTCTACAAAAATATAAAAGTCCAACAAGTAGTGAACTCATATTTGAAAAATTACAAAGGTATGACTTTTTACTGATAAATCATGCCTATAATTAATTTCTCTACATATCTAATAGTAACTTGGCGAAACACATACTTAATTTCTCATAATTAAAACATTCAACATGATAAATAGAAACTAATTACTATATGATGAAGGTACTATGCCAGACTAAGACACACTAAGATGCCATTAATATCATTAGGTTAATATAACCCTAACTTAATATAATTTTAACAAGAATAGTATTAAGTGAAGATTTTATATTTATTTTTACTTTATATTTTGAAACCATGTACAGATGAATCATAATAAATTTTACATATCAGGAGAAAATTCTTCAAATTTAAAGTATGTGGGCAAAATTCTTTTAAAATTAATAATGATAAATTTGCAATAAACTGTAGTTAAGTTATCTAGAATAAAAATTTTCAATGGATAAAGAAGGTATGGATTACAGAATATGGAACATGTTGTTCGATGAAACCAAATACTGACATGCATTTTCTGTGTCTTCATTCATTTAACTGGTTTGATTCATATTCCTTACTGTTTAGGATCAATCTGTTTGAATACATACCTTGAATATATCACAGCTCAGTTACTTGTTCTATATATCCTAATCACTGAATCATTGTTTTCCTTCGCTATCACATTGGTTCTGCACACTTGAAAAAATAAATTCCTTTATTTTCATTTAATTTGCAAGATTTTGGCAATACCCTTATACCACCCAATATTTTCTAATTTTAGATGTAACTAGTTCTAAGATTCTTTAAGACAGAGTTCTTAGTACAAGACTGTATTTGTGCAATTATTATGATTTTTTACTGGTTCAAGAAAATCAATATTTTTTTCCCAATAAATAAGAAATTATACTTTTCATTGGAATATGGGATAAAATTTATTCTCTGAAGTTCAAAGAAAAGTTAACAGCACTTTATTCCATTCGTTATAAACTAGATGGTCAAATGAATTTAGTAA
Organism: Lycorma delicatula; assembly: GCF_047948215.1. NCBI lineage: Eukaryota > Metazoa > Arthropoda > Insecta > Hemiptera > Fulgoridae > Lycorma > Lycorma delicatula. Next base: position 278,660,576 of record NC_134455.1, on the reverse strand, counting down.
GATTCAAATTACAGAACAACAGAGGATTAGATTTTATCCTCAGATTCTATTATTTGAACAATTATATAAAGATAAGAAAATAAAAATATTTTAGTATTTTTTATTAATAGTAAAATAAAACTTCTAATAATTTTAAAATTGTCAATGACTATTTCATTAAGCTGATAAATAAATAAACTGTTTCTAATTTCTTCTTCACTAATAAGTATTGAAAAGCAAGGGCATTATACTCGTATTTATACTGTTTTCATATAATTGAATTTTTTTAAAATTATGCCATTATGTTGTTGTTTTTATATATTCAAATACGAAAACAACTTTCTTCTACTTCCCACAGGTGCATTCTAGGTCAATAGCAAGCACTTCAGCAAACCAGGGAGCTCTCTCTCTCTCTTGCTTCCTCTCTCTATCTGACAATAATAATTAATTAATGATTACTTTTGTGTGTCATATAAAAGAGCAACCTCATCATCTTCTGTTTGATATTGCTTAGAGGAATAGAGTTAAATCACTAATATGATACGCTACACAGTCCTGACTTATCAGCTTCAACAGATGTTTAAGCTCAACATATATTTTCTACACTTGATCTTGGAGTACTTTATATGTTTTTTGTCCATCATTACACTTTTACATTGTACAGTTTTCTAGCATTTTATAGTCGTCACCTTCTGCTAAACTAGCATAAGAATTACACATTAATCAACCGATATTTCAAACTTTTTTGCCAGGTATGAATCCAGATTTAGTTACATTACATCGCTGCAGAACCAATGGGCCACTTTTCATTAATGGGCCTAACGGAGCTGATTCCAGTCGATGTTCATTTGTGATCAACCACAGAGTTTACATGTTCCATCTCTATTTACTATTTTGCAAATGTGTTCTGCCATATGATAATGCACTGTGATTTAATCAGGCACTGCTCTCCAATCAGGCTTTTATTTTTATCAAAAAAATTATTCTCATTTTGCATGTATTAAGTGTGTTTATGTGCAATAAAAATTAACATTTTATTTTATTTGTATTTTACAAATCTTCATTTGATAAAAAATTGATACTTTGAATATTGAAATTTCAAGAATATTTCAGACAATATGTTAAAATTTTATGTATTTGCTTTTAATTATTCTTATCAAAGAATAGAATTCCAGGCATATTGCATGAAAAAAATATATTCAAAATAGCAAAAATCAAACTTCAGCATGTGAAATCTATTCATAATCAACAAATTTAAGAAATTCTTGGATATTCAAGGATATGTCTTAAATAAGTTACAGTTAAATAAGTTTGTAGATGTTATGAGTTACAACACAAAGAAATTAAGGTATAGCATCTGATACTCATAATAAAATACATACTTTCATTTTTTACAGAAGAATTTTGAAAGACAAACAGTTCTTTGTTATGTTGTATAAATTCAAAAAGTCCTTTCAGGAAACGTTAATGTTTTCAAACTTCTAATCAAGTTTAAACCAGTTTACCCTATTAAACCAGTTCATCCTATCAGCTTCAAATTTGAGAGCTTTTTTCTGAAAGTCTTAGACCTTGGCAAAAATAAATTATGATTGGAAAAATATCTATTTAAATTTCAAAATGTTACAGTTTTTAACCAGATGTTGCTGTAGTAATTATACAATTTTAAACTTATATTATTCTTCAAGCAACACCTACTAATGCCGAAATGAGTCAGTATAATATTTCACAAGAATTGTGAATTATTTGGTACATATGGTGTTATATTAGAATATATATGTACTGCATATTTAAAAATCTATCTCAACAATAACTGTAAGTAATTAAAGGACTCTTTATAGGGTATAATGCAAAATATTTTTTCATATAATATTATTAACAGTTTCTAATTTTTAATAATTTTTTTCTATGAATATTACAATAAACATGGGATTAAGCAGTTGACTGCTTTGTGGCAAAATATCTGTCACGCCAATTTAGCTGGCTGAACATATAGAGTACTTCATTGACATTACAATAGTCAATCTTTCCATTATAAAATATATTCTCTTTTCATTTCAGTATTGTTTTTGATTTTGCTGAACAATTTGGTAATTTCACTATTCAAATATATTATCTTATTCACATTTTATTCCATACATAAACTTCCTTCTTTTATAGAGTGAATAGGAAATAGTTAGAAACACTGCAGTTAGAAACGAGGCAGTTAATTATGATTTAGTATATAATATTTTTTATTCTTCCCTCATGGTGGCAGTGACTTGCTGGATAATTAAACACATTCTTAAAATGCTTATTTTTTGTTGCTGTTAATTACCTTTAAGAATAAATGTGAATAGTAGACTTATTCTGTAATTTCTGTACTTGGGTGTTGAATACATATAGATTCTTCAGTAATTGGTGTTTTACACAAAATATTATTTCTCACCACTTCTACATCTGAGTATTTAATTATCAGAGTTTAGAAAGTGAAAACATACAGATACAAAATATTTAAATTTGGAGAGTCTAAAGCAGTATTGGCAGTGGTAATACTACAATGGAGGTGATAGTGTTCTGCCACAGGACATCATAGGTAGCAAGAAGTTGGTTGCATTGTTGCACTGATGTAAAAGGAAACATGTATTGCTTATTAGTAACAAATTTAAAGTAAGATAGAATTTTTATTTATTTTTAATAATATTTCAGCTACTCTTTGCAATCTATAAAATATCTTTCGTGTTGATTTGTTTGGTTTTACAATATTCTTTCAAAATTTGTAAGTTATGAATACAAAATTTTAGGTCATATTGTGGCTTGATTTTGATTCCCTAATAATATCCATCAGAAGTAGCCTGAAATATTTTCAAAATTAAATGCTACTGTTTGATGTCGTCTGTCCTGAAGAATCAGAATTATAAAAATTTGGGAAAAAATAGAAAAAAAAAAATTACTAGCTGAAACACAGAAAGTGAGGGATAAGATTAGAAAATATTTCAGTAGGGATGAAGATGTAGGAGAATAAATGTATTGACAGTAGTTATGAATTAAGTTTTGTTAAAAAAAAATGTGGCTTTTGAATTAAAGCAATCAAAAACACAAGGGTACAGTTTGGAATGTCAAAAATGCTGAAGGGGAAATATTTTAATTCAAAAATGAAGAAATAAATGCAAAAATAAAAATGTAAACAATCTTGCAGTAGCCTGCTAATAATTACTAACTATATTAAGAACTTTCAATAAATAACACTGAATAGAGTTAAAAAAAAATATTAGTTTGGTTAACTCTGTTGCAATTTCTGTTCATGCTATTGTTGATGAAAAAATGCAACTGCATCCTTCAATACCTAATTTCCAAGTAATACAATTCATTAAAAGTTAAACCAGTTCCTAAGCATTGTAAAATTCTAAGTAATTACAGACCAGTAATATTCTTCATCATTGTCATTTAAGATGACATTTACATGATTATTACATAAATTAAATAAAGGTGTTATTATTAATGAGCAGTATGCTTTTAGAAAAGAAACTCTAATAAAATTACACTGGTACCTTTTTTTTTGGAATGATATTTAAGCATTTCATTGTATTATGAAAGATATTCATATTATTATTATAAAATATTGATATTATGAAAGAGAAATCCAGAGGATTTCCAACCTTTACATTCATCTAACTTTTGTTGGATCATGCTGGAAATAATTGAACTCCACTTAACTCTCACCCTCCCTCCACCATTTCTTCCTCAAAAGTATTTTCCAACAATGTACTCTTTACATGCTTTCCATAGAGTAAAGCACAGTTTAATCATCTTTTTCATGGTCACCGTCTTTGTGTACTTTTAAATATACTTAAATTTTTCCTCTCCATATGCAGGAAGTCTTGCTGAGGGGAACCTAGGTTGTGTGTATGTGTTATTGTGGTTGGAGAATGACCATCAGTAAGATGATTAGCTGTGGGTAATGAGAGCACCAGAATTAGTGATCATGGATAGTTAATGGTGGTCCTGACATACCATTTTGGGTAGTCCCAACATACCAATAGAATATCACTAGTTTGGACTAGAAACTGTATTAAGGTGAGTTTTAACCACCTTCCCTTCACAAGCATATTTGCTGATTCCGTTCTTCAAATTAGTAGTGGTCTTCTACACTGCTGGTAAAGAGATATTCTTAACTTTGTTAAGGAAAGGATGGTTGATTATATTTTACACTTTATTGAGACTTTCATGTAAATAAAATTGACGTAATTTGAAAAAAATAAACATACTTTTTCAAGCATAGAAAACATGTAATTATTAGAAATAAATAACAAAAAATTTAATATCTTACTCTCAATTAATAAAAAAAAACAATAACAAATATATAATTAATGTATAAGAAAAGTTTGAATATGATGAATACATTATGAAAATATTTATATGTTGTAAAAGTATAGAATATATTTAATTTAAATGATTGAAATTTAGATTTAAAATATATATTAAAATTATAGTTTCTGAAACATTTGTTCTGTTTTCTTTCATATATTATAGTAGACACATAATAGTTGATTTTGTTTTTACGACTGAAATTATACAGGTGAAATAAGCTGAAGAAATTATAAACTGCAATAATTAATGCACATTTTAATCAAAAATGAAGTAAAAATAAAATAAGTAAAATATTAGAAGAGAGATCGGCTAACTGTATCAAACTGATCAAATAATGACGTGTGAATAAAATTATACTCTTTTAAAAATAAAAAAGGATTTTTCCAGGGATCTAGCAAAATTCGGTTTTGAGTTTAGACTTAAATAATTGTTAATTTTTTAATCAAAATGTTATATTTAGCAAATCAATAATAGAATTTCTTCCATATACCGTAAATTTATCTGCGTTTAATTTATGAATTTAAGTATATGGTTTGAAATTATGCGACTATTCCGGACATAACATAATTTTTTTATTTACACAGGTAATACCGATACAGTATATCATAAAAAAAAGGAGAATAAAATAAGTTGTTTATTGCTTTAAAGTAATGTTGTTGAGGAAGTGCGTATTGCATAGAGAAAGTTAAGATTTCTGAAGACGACATGGATACGGAGTGGGTCAGTCAGTCCTATTCTGTTCATTAGAAGTGCGGGCCAAACCACACGTGTCGGAGCAACGCAGCGGACTAGCATCACTGTAGCTTGATATCAGCCAATGGACAGTAGATGCCTCAACTGTTTATTGAACGCGAGGTTTGAATTATTTTTTCCTATTGTCTGCCGTGAAAATGGGAAAAAGTTTATTAAATGTCAGTAATCCATAGATTTTGTTTCTAATATAAATATATTTTTTAACACACATAGAGAGTATATTTAATTTTAGTCAATCTAGCGATAGGGTAAATTAATTTTTTTGGTGTTATGGTTTGCGGTATAATTTAATGGTTTGCGGTGTGTGATAATATTAAGTTATATATAAGCAATTCAAATTTGTAAATATTTTTAAGTTAAAGTTATTTTAAGTTTAAGTTATTTTTAAGTCAAACCTACATTTTTTGCCGCTGTAGTTAGTATTGTAACTTGTAACGTACAGTTTGAGAAATCATGTGACATTTTAGTTAAATGTAAGAGTGGTTAATAGTTTTTTAATACAGCCTTGATAAACATAATGCTAATTTTACCGGTGTAGTTTGTTCATAGGATTCGATTAAAGTATTGTTTAGGAATAATTGTAAAAAGGATAGATGAGACCGACTGACGAGTAGTGATTAAGGTTATTATAACCTCAGTCTGGTTTGAGATATTATAATTTCTAAAGAAATTTAACTAAAATAAATAATGTATCATTAATGAAGAATTATTTGAAATTATTTTGTAAAAATAGTTGCTTTTAGTTATTTTCTTGTACAATATTTATTTCTGTTTGTACTGATAGGTTATTCTGGTTCTAGATTCATGTTTTTGCTGGTGCATACCACTTTAATCATATTGAAACTGAAATTGGAAATCTGAAAGAAATATGAAAAATTACTTTGCATAAACTGCATATATATATGCAGTTATATATATATATATATATGCAGTTATATATATATATATATATATATATATGTTTATTAAATTTGAAAATAACGAAATAATTGAATGAAAAAAATTTAACTGTTAAAGATTGTAGATTAAACATTTTATTTTTTAATGGGTACCTTTTTTTATTTTATATGATTTATTATTTATAAACACTGGCTGAACTAACTTCTACAGTACTTGCGCTTTCTGAACAATCAACGATAAAGTTTCTCAAACCTAAAACTCTTCTCTCGTATCTTTTTGGAGGTTAATATTAATCTAATAGAATTCTATTTCTGTTATGATACTGAACTGCTGAAAAAATTATTGTACTCTTTATCATTAAAGAATACTACTCTCTTACGCCGTATTAGATTTGTAGTTATCGAAATGGATGGTCATGATGTATGCCAGCTTTCCTGAAATCTCACAGACACTAACTCAAATAAAAAAAGGCGAACACACCTACACGTTAGAAAACTTTAATAAGATACAAATATAATGTTGTTTTCTGAGCAATTGACATGCTCAGTGATGGCGTCTGATTCTGCAGTAAACCAATTCTTTCTAGTTTTGGGTAAATTTTGTTGTAAGGCTATGTAGTATGGTTAAAAAATTAATCTTAGAATAGTAAAACTATTGCGAGTTAGTTAAATTAAAAAAAGATTTGATGTGTCTTAATGCGATTTTACAGTTTGAAACATCTATTCTATAACGTGCTCGTGGGCTTAGAGCTGTGTGTTCATCATACCATATTGAGTTTTATTAATCATGTACCGCAGTACAACAAAAATGTTTCATTAATAAAATTGGGACTTTTGATAATGAATGTTTTAATTTTTTGTATGGTGCTTAAAAGGCACTCATTGCTGAGTTATCTGAAAATAGGTTAAATTTATTTATTTTTATTTTTTAAATGTGTATTCAGTTTTTACGAGAAATAAATTATTATTTATTTATATTTTATAGTAAATCATTTTTTTTAGTAGATACGTTTTTATCGGAGGAAGGGAAACTTTTTTTAGGCATCGTTTGGTCTCATACCCAATAGCAGTGAGGGACCTCCCTTGCGAGCCTAACCATTAAAATCATAAAATCCTTCCTCTGCAACATGGGATGCCGGACCGACCTTACGGTATTGTCACAGCACTCCAAGTGTCTTGTCTCAATCCAGGCCTCCATTGTGACCCCCATACCTCGACCTTGTCTGGATCCTGCCGCTTTTATTTTTTAAATTGTTTTTTTATTATTTAAAAAAAATTTTTTTTTAATAATTTTTTAAATTTGTATATATATATTTTTTTTTTTTTTTGAAGCGTTAAGGTCTTCTTTGACCGCGATGAACCTTGGGTTGATGAGTTTCATCTTTCTTGCTTCCTAGATTTTCTTCAAGGCTTACTACTAGCCTTCTTCTGTTCGTCAGTCCACTTTAAATCCGTCTCGTGTATCTGTCTTTGTTCTTTAAATTGTTTTCAACTCTCTATATTTTTCCTGAAAACATCCCTGTCAGCTAATTCTTCTTCTAGGATATCAATTTCTACCAGATCACTTCTGATTTCCTTAACCCAATTTGTTGTGTTTCTGACTTTCATAAGATGATCAAAAATCAATGTCGTCAGCCTGTTTGTGTCCATCCTCTTTAGGTGTCTATACAATTTAGCTCTCCGTTTTCTTGCCGTCGTTGTGAAGGTTTCACTTTTCTTATACAGTTCCTTGTTGCTCCGTAGTCACCATTCTCCTTTGTTTTTCCGTGGTCCTAAAATTTCCCGTAGTATTCTTCGTTCCCGCTTTTCGATTTCCTTGATATCCCCTCTTCTGTTCATGTATAAACATTCTACGGCGTATAATCCTTCTGGCTTGACAATGTCATATCTTCGTTTGTACGGATGTACTGTTTTTGTTGTACCGGTTCTAGGTTATTCCGTAGGCATTTTCCATTTTCTTAATCCGTGTTTGTATTGCCGTTTTATCCAGTCCGTTTGGTTGAATCCATTCTCCAAGATGCTTAAAGCTGTTGACCCTATTAATCTTGCTGTATCTTCTTTCTAGATATTTTTCATTTTTGTATTTCTATTACATATATTCCGTTTTTTCGAATGAGATTTGTAGTCCAGTTTCTTTTGCCGTTTCTTGTAATTTCAGTTATAACCCGTGCGTCTTCTAGGTTTGATGTTCAGAAGTGCTATGTTATCCGCAAATGCCAAACAGTCTACTGTTGGTTGTTTTTTCGGTTCCAGTCGTATTTCTTCAATATTCTCTTTTTATAGTGTTTCTCCATTTCCTGATGATTTTTTTTAGTACAATGTTAAAAAGCGTTGGTGATAGTCCCTCCCCTTGCCTAACTCCTGTCTTGATGCTGAAGGCTTCCGATATTTTCCCCATGAATTTAACTTTGGAGGTTTTACCTGTTAAAGTTTGTTCCGTAATTTTACGGGTCTTTCTGTTTATGCCAAATTCTTTTAAAATTTTAAATGATTTTTGTCTATCTATGGAGTCTTTCTTAAAGTCCATGAATGTTACTACTGTATTTTTCTGGTTATCGCTCTAAGCCTTTTAATGCTTTTAAGGTTGAAAATTTGTTCGGCACACGATCTACCCTTCCTAAATCCAGCGTGGTATTCACCGATTAGTTGATCCGTTGGTTCGTTAATTTTATATTGGAGGGCCTTTGATAAAATTTTGTATGCCACTGGGAGGAGGGAGATTCCCTTATAATTATTGCTGTCTGTGTTTTGTCTCCCTTCTTATGCTGAGGGTGCATGAGAGCGCTTATCATTCTTCCGGGATCTTTTCAGTTTTCCAAATTTCTTAGTACATTTGTTACATCTTCTTTACTTTTCCCTTCTCCCCGTTTCAACATTTCCGATATTTTTCCATCTTCTGCAGGTGCTTTATTGTTTTTCAGTGTCTCAATGATCTGTTCTATCTCCTGTTCTGTGGGGGATTCTGAGTCTGAGTTTACTATTAGTTACGAAATTTAATAATTCTTTAGGGGTTTTGAAATTTAATATATTTAAAAAATATTTAGCTAGAATATCGTAATTTTCTTTATTATTTAAGGCTAGTTCACCGTTATCCTTTTTAAAACATAGTCCTGCTGGTTGGTATCCTTGGAGTTCTTCTATGAAGGTCCCTAGTGTTGTACTGCTTGAAGTCTTTTTCCATCTTTTCTAATTTAGCGATGACATGCTGCCTCTTGATTCTTTTGATGGTTTTCTCCGTATCTTAAAATTGTTCCAATTTTCTTCCGTTTTATGGGAGTTCCATCGTTTCCATGCTTCCGCCCTTTTATTTAGCGCTTTGTCGCACTTATCGTTCCACCATCTGCTCTTGGGCTTTCTTTTAGGTTCTGCAATTCCTTCCGTTGCTTTTTTTAAATAGTGTCTTGGATCTCATTCCAGCCCGTTCCTAATTCTGATTTGTTTATTCTTTTTAAATATTCTTCTTCTTCTTCTTTATGAGTGAGGGCTTCTGTATTTATTCTGGGATTTTAAGTGGTTAAGATTTGGGGTTATTGGAGTGAAATTTTACTTTAATTATTGTTAATTAGTGATCTGATCTAATTTTAGTCCTTTTTTTAACTCTGGTGTTCATTATTTCCTTTTGATTTTTCCTGGTTATAGCGACATGGTCTATTTGAAATTCTCCGATTTTTGTATTAGGTGGGACCCATGTCTTCTTCTTCTTGACCGTATTTTTAAAGTACGTTGTCATCAGTTTAAGATTAAAGATTTCGCAGACGGTGATGAGTCTTTCTCCGTTTTTGTTTGTTCTTCTACTGTTTTGTCTTAGTTTTTAGTTCGAAGTATCGAAGCACAAGGGTCTAGGCTCCCCAGAATTCGAAGGCTTAGTTGCACCGCGTACGGTGAGGAATTCTCCTTTAAGATTATCCCTGGGGTCGTTATCAGATTGATTGATTTTTCCATCGTGCCTAAGGGTTGAGTTGGAAGGGTAAGTTGATTTGGGAGGGTGCGTTTCCTCGTATCCTCAAAGCAAACTGTATAGTAACACTCAGAGTACTTCCACTTTAGTTCAGAGAGGTCCTACGCCCCTCTCATATCCAGGCGCACCACAAGGAGGCTTGAACGTTAGTTTAATTCCCTAATAAAACCCAAGAATAATAGAATTACCATTTTAAGTTCCGGAAGATTGACACTCATGTATATATATATATATATATATATATATATATATATATATATATTATTATTATTATTATTATTATTATTATTATGCTTTTACGGCCAACAGGGGACCACTTAAGTCAATTTTAGTTGGATCTTTTCTGAGAAAAGCGTGTTATTTTACTCTTCCGAGCTGCCCAGTATTTCTTCATCCGTTCAGATCTTGCTTTCTTTTCTTCATCCGTAAACACCCTCTTCGTTGTATTTTGTCGTTTGTCTGTCTTTTGTTTAAATCTAATGCTTTTGTCTTTTAGCTTTGTAATTTTTCCAGTTTTATTCTGTAGGTCAATCAGGGAAATTCCCAATTCTTTCATATCTTCTCTAATTTCTTTGATCCATCCTACTTCTAGCTTTTGGAACCAAAGCTTTTCAATGATATTTCTTGACAGTCTTGTTTCCGGTGTCCTTATGAGATGACCAAAGAAAGAGATTCTTTTTTTCCGCATAGTATCAGTAACAGGCTCTATTTCTCGATACACCACCTCATTTGGCACAATCCACCATTGGCCTTCTTTTTGGTGTTTTTTATTGATACACGTTCTGACAATTCTCCTCTCTATTTTCAGAATTTTTTCAATTCGGTTTTTCTGAGTGATTTTGAAAAGGGTCTCGCTTCCGTAGGTGACTACTGGCTGTACTACAGTTTTATAATGTTTAAGTTTTGTTTTAGCAGAAAGGCATTTTTTGTTATATGTTGACCAAGTTAATTTTTGGGATTTAATCATTTTATTTGTCCTGTTTTGCCATGTCACTTTTTCATTTAAATTATAAGTTATTATTTCCCCTAGATATTTAAATTGTTTTACTATTTTAATTTTCTGATTGTTTACCGTAATGTGCTCTATTACCAGAGGATCTATGGCCATTAGTTCAGTTTTTTCGAAAGAGATATGAAGCCCTATCTTTTGTGCTAGGTTTTGAAGGCTCATGATTTGTGTTTTGGCTTCTTGAATATTATTTGCTAAAAGAGCGAGGTCATCTGCAAATCCTAGGCAATTTAGTGTGATGGAGTTTTTCTTAGTACCCATTTTTATATTTTTGGGATTTATTTCATACCATTTTCTCATGACAAATTCGAGGGCGCAGTTAAAAAGGAGTGGTGAGAGGCGGTCTCCTTGCCTCAATCTAGTTTTTATGTAGAAGGGTTGAGAGAGTTCACCTCTGAATTTCACTCTGGACTGGGTATTGGTTAAAGTTAATTTTATCATGTTTACGAGTTTAGGGTGAAGGCCCAGGTTTCTCAGAATATTCAGCATGGATGGTCGGTGTATACAATCATAGGCTCTTTTAAAGTCGACGAAGGTGATTATTAGTTGTTTTTTCCGTCTTTTATATAAGTCCATCATAAGTTTTAGGGATATTATTTGCTCCGGGCAACCTCTCCATGGCCTAAATCCCCCTTGGTATTCCCCAAGTTCCAGTTCAAGTTGGTCTTTGCATCGGTTGTATATGATTCTCGACAGGATTTTGTATGTACAATCCAGGAGAGATATGCCTCTGTAGTTTTCTGGATTAGTTTTATCTCCTTTTTTATGTAATGGATGAATGAGGGCTGTGGTCCAGTGTTCTGGAAGTTTTTCTTCGTTCCATATTTTCACGAGGCATAGATGTAGGGAAGTTTTGACTGAATAAACTGATGAATGTTTCCAGAGTTCTGCGAAAAGCTGGTCTTCTCCGCTTGCTTTGTAGTTTTTTATTTCATTTAAGGCTGCGAGAACTTCTTGAATTGTTGGCGGGTTGATATTTACCGGTGAAGTTTTAACTGGAGTTTCAGTGTCAATCTCAAAAAGCTCTGGGGAGTCGTCACAGTTGAGGAGTCTATTGAAGGTTTCTGCCAAAATTTCAGCATTTTCTTTATTTTCTTTATTGTGGGCCATATTTCCTTTTTTTCCTCTCAGTATAAGGGTGGCTGGTTCATATCTTTGAAGAGCCTGACCAAAAATTTTATAATAGTCTCGGGAGTTAGTTTTCTTGGAACTTTCTTCTATTTGCTGAATCAAGTTTTTTTGGGCTTGTCGTTTGGTTCCTCTTATAATTTTCTGAGTTATTTTCCTTTGTTTGGTGAATTCATGGTTAGATTCTTCAGTTTTCTGGGTTTGGTGGTTGATCCAAGCCCGGTGTCGGTCTTTGAATGCTTTGTCACATTCTTCATTCCACCATTGGTGTTTTTTTCTTGGGTTTATAGGGGCTAGTTCTTCAGCTATTTCTTTCAGTTGGGATGTCAGTTCTTTTAAATTATTAGTTAATTAATTTTTTTTGTTGTTTCTTCAAAGATGGCATTGTTTATTAATTTATGTGGATCATAAGCTCTTTTGTTTTTAGGTTGGGATTTTTTCTTTTTATGCGGGGTGAATTTTATTTTAACTTTAATTAAGTAATGGTCCGATCCAGTATCTGTTCCTCTCAAGACTTTTACATTATAAATCTCCTTGTGATAATTCCAGTCCATGCAAACATGATCGAGTTGCCATTCTCCTTTTTTCCAATCTGGGTGTTTCCAAGTCTTCAATTTGTTTGGTTTTCTCATAAAATAGGTGGATTTTGAGATCATATTATGGTTTCTGCAAAATTCGACAAGTCTTTGGCCGTTCTTGTTAGTTTTCTTCTGGGCAGGCCATTTTCCGATAATATCACGATATCTTCGTTCTTTACCAAGTTGGGCATTAAAGTCCCCTATTAAAATCTTGGTGTGGGTCTTATTTATGTTGTTTGCAGTTTGGTCAAGAAGTTCCCAGAATTTGTCCATCTCTTCTCTATCTTTTTTAAGATTGTTGTATATATATATAAAGACTAGCTGTAGAGGCTTGCCTGCGGCACGCCCTCCGCACCTTCGCCCTCCGGGCGGGTTGCCATGGCAGTCGGCCTCTTGGAATGGGATTATTAGCTGTCCAAAATTGATTACCTCTTTTATAAAAATATTTTTTTTGAATGAGGAAAATTGATGTAATGAAAGTTAAATTAGAAATGTAACTCTAGAAATTCATACTAACCAATCGGGATTTTCCGCTAGTGATTGGTACATTCCGGTGCCTACTTTTTGGTTATAGTTCATTGTTTTAAACCTCGTTGTTCTAAAAACAGCAGTGCATACAATTAAGGCTCTGAATTAGGCACTCCTTAAGTTTGGAAGGAGTGCTCTATTCATATCTAATCTATCCGCCCAAACGGGCGCCGCGTAAGTGGTTATGCTTACGAAGATACCTCGGTACACCATGTACAAATGACAGCCCGTAATCGTTTCTAGCAATCCTCCTAAGCTTCTGAATCACAGAGACGGCATCCGCCGCTACATGCCTAATGTGGTTGCTGAACAGCAACTTTTCATCAAACAAAATGCCTAGGTTCTTATGAACTAGAATTTGGCTGATTACACAACCTTTATACTTAATACGGGAGTTACGACTGTATGATAATTTGTCTGCACCCTTGAGAAGCATAAACTTCGTCTTGGGCACAAAAATATTTAAATTTTGAATGTCCATCCAGCCCTCTGCGATTGACAAGACCGCCTGAGCCCGGTCTATCTGTGGTCATGAATTACCACGAACTAAAAGGAGACAGTCATCGGCAAAAGCCTGGGCCCCCCGCCATAACACCGACCGCTGCTTCACCCTTCGGAGCAGCTGGAAACAGAGTATCCAGGATCCCCTGGTAAGTCATATTAAAGTGTGGTCACGACCACCATACCCGCATCGAACACTGGACAGCACGTGCAATGGCTTTGGCCGATAACATGATTTTGCGAGCTGCTAGCGGCAATCCTAATAATGTTCTCTAGAGTAAGGAAGACGAAGTCTCCTTTGCTTGCGTCTCTGTGCTGCAGGAAACGATTGCACACGAACACCATGTGTTCCGCAGTGTCTTCCTCCTCACAGTAATCGCAATCCGCGGAGGGTCTTAAGCACACAGAGCGGAGGGTCGCGCGCACAAGTGTGCCGTGAAACATCCGAGATCGATAAGAAACTGGGTCAACTCGTACTCCAGTTCCCCATGTTTTAGGCACATCCCAACCCCGTAGGGGAAGACACCTGCCTAGTGACGTTCAGTCGTCCCACCACCCCCCTTCCTTGCCCTGTTGGGCTTTAACGGGAGTCGTCTATCGCCCTCTGACTTTTTATATCTTATAAGTAATAAGCCTGGCCTCTTTGGGAAGCCACCAATGCAAATTCCTCGGTAGACATATGCTTCGGTGATTTAATAACTCAGCTTATTGCCTTCGCTATAGGCGTCGCCCGGACATCTTGAATGTCCTACGTCGTCACCCTCTGAACTAGCTAACCGAGCTCGCGGAAGCGGGAACCCCGCGCCTAGTTCTACTTGTTATGAACCAATTTCGTGCATGTCTCGTAATTCAAGGAAAATAAAACAAAACATAACACCAAACATGCTGATCGAAATAACGAAATTTACTCCTAGTTCCCTCGGTGAAACTCAGTTTACGCTTTAATAAACCCCTAACATTGGTTAGTTATGGACTCCGGTCTACTCCACCAGGGAGAGGCGGATTGATCGCCTACTCCCACTCAGCTCCATCGCAGAGTCCCGCGTGACATTCACCACAATAAACCGTCGTCGAGATGCCGCTACACCTCACGGCTGCATGGTGTTCCATGCCCTTCGGCAGTACAGTCGTCGTTCCGCCATTAGCTTAACAAATGATACCTCTTAACTTACTAACCGTGGCTCGCTGCCAAAGCGCCTACCTTTGGCCAATCAGGTGTCTAGGCGGACCCTAGACATCTAGGTTCCTACCATCTACTAGATCCCTTCGGCCGTCCCGCGCAGGGCGAGGAAGCGAAGGAAGCCAGCAACAATCACCCAGTCTCTGCGAGTCCTCCAGTTGACCCGCAGATCAAAGAAGGAGTTAACTCTCTCAAGTTCCCTTACAACTCTGGTACGCTCAGCTTCGTACCGGGGACAGACATACAGGACATGGTCCACCGTATCATCGACCCTACAGTCCGGACACAAGCCGGAGTCAACCAACCTAAACTAAACCTAAACTATCCCTAAAAGTACCATGTCCTGAAAGAAATTGAGTAATATGCCGATTGGGGGAAACCCAGCTAATCGCTCGCAACTCTCTAACATTGGGAAAAATACCGTGCGTGTATCAACCAGTAGACGAATCGTTCTACCTAGCTTGCCAAGAGTCAAAACCTTGGTCTTCGATTTCTCGCATACGTCCAGATCTAAGAAGGCCGCCCTTCTTAGAAATATGCCGCTTGCTACGTTCCATAGCTAGAATGTCTATGGGTTTTATGCCGGCGATTATAGAGACTGCCTCTCGCGAGACAGTCCTGTAGCCGCCGACAGCAGCTAACAATAGAAGTTGCTGGGCTCGCTAAAGAATGTCCCTATAACATTGGAATTTTAAACGATGAGCCCAGATGGGCGCAGCTTACAACATTATGGCCTCACAGACACCTTTGTAAAGAATGCGCATGGTACGATAATTCAACCCCCAATCGGGATTAATGACTCTACGGACACCGAAGAAAGCATCAATGGCCTTCTTCGCTACAAACTGGAGGTGCTCCTTGAAGAGAAGTTTCTCATTAAGGGTAACACCCAGATACTTCTGAACGGTAACATACCTAATCGGAAGGCCGTCCATCACAACCCGCGGATGACAGGTTGCAGCCAGACGACCCTTCAAGAACATCATAGTGATTTTCTCCGCACTGAAAACCATCTTACGCTGAAGACTCCACAACCTTACCACCTTACATGCCTGCGTCGCTCTGAGCTCGATCTCGGCGCGCCAATTGCCCTCGACCAGCAGCAGCCATCGTCGGCATAAGCCACGATGCGACAGCCGCTGGGTGTACGCAATCGCATGATAGAATCGAACTCAACGACGCAGACGAGTGGACCTAGAACACTGCCCTTTGGACAACCTTTACACAGGGTCTTCCCTACCTCCTAACTGCTGTCACGGAGGACAACAGTTCTGTTGTTGAAATAACTCGAGAGAGTTCTAATCTCATTTAGCGTACAACCACGCTACTGCAGTTGAAATAAGGCAGAGGGCCACCACATGTTGTTGAAGCCCCGGATATGTTTAAAAGACCACCGAATACATACTTGCACTCGCTGGCTGAAGCGAATCCATAACCCTAAGAAGCGCGTCCTCAGTGCTCTTGCCAGGGCGGAAACCATACTGGTTGTCCATCAGAATATGGTTATAATGTAGCCTGCTATTGATGCGGTGGTAGAGAACCTTATCGAAAACCTTACCTACTTCAGGCAAGGGCGTCAGAGGACGGTAAGAGGAGCTGATTGTGGGATCCTTGTCGCCACCTTTGAAGAGCAACTTCAAAACACGTTTTCAACATCCTGAGAAGTACCCAGCAAACAGCAACCTATTGAAAACCCTAGTCAATGAGCCAAGAATCACAGGCAGGGTGTGCACAAGGAGTTCCACCGTAATAACATCATATCCGGGGGCTTTAATCCTAGCCAGGCTACAAATTACATGTCGGACTTCCACCTCAGTAATTTCTGAAGACATAATGTCAGAGCGAAAACCTGCAACTTCCTTCGGACATGTCGATGATACGAGGTCTCACCAATCTCGGTATCATCTGGAAGTAGATCGTCCATCAGATGAGTGAGAACAGGATCTTTATCTATAACACCATCTTGGGTCGAGAGAGGCGAAAAAAGAATGTCGCCACAAAAGCTATCACCTTTACCAGGCGAGGAAGAATGGTGTTCTTCGCTCCTGCGCTGACCCCGCCGGGAAGCGTGATGAGCTCAAACAAGTAGTTCAGGTCCTCCTGGACTACTTTTGCCAGCGGGGCAGAACTGCCAGGTCTGACTTTCCCTTTCTTGAAAGCCTCGACTGCAGGGGACCGCACCTGGGTGGGTGCCCCCGTGTCCATCGCGTCGCTTACCACGTCCTCAGAGGAGCTCGTCGACGGCATCGGTTCAGGCTTCCTTTTCCGCCTGGACTTGCGGACCTCCTGGAATTTGGTCATGGCCGAAGATTCCCTAAACCTAGCACTAAACAATCTAACGAGATTCTCGTTGTCTTCCTTCTACGCAACTAAGTTGGGCAAGTCCACAAATGTGACAACTGCCCGCAGCGAGACGGCAGCTGGAGACCTTAATATTCTCCTGTCACTCTTCGTATCTCTTGGCCGCTGCTGAATTGATTAGATGCAATACGTCCAACGTACGGCAAAAAACCACGGATAACAGCCCTCGGTCTGAAAAGAGCGCGAGTAAACTAAAGGGCGCTACCCTTTCTCGTTACGGAGACTAACGACCAGCAGTCGTTGGTCATCTTTCAGCCGCGATGCAGCGTGTACGCATTGCACAAAACCACACCAGTCACTTTCCGAAGAAATAGCTATGAAGAGTCTAAAATATATCAGTGCTGACTGAGTCCAGTTTGATCACCAGTTATGCCTTGACACTGCTGGAAGGTAAACACACGACCAGCAGACAAAAAATCACCGATAATCAACAGAAAGCCACAGAACTTTGGCAACGCATTCAAGGAGACCAAAGTTACTGGTAGGAAGAGTAGTCCGTTTGCTTTTCATTTGAAATAATCAGCAACTACTTAAATAAGAATATTTGTTCCTTTTATTTCCTTTGTCAGCTTTTTCAAGCGACCTTATAGTTGCCATAATTATAGTATTAACTATAGCTATTTGTTTAGTATTATTTATGGCTATTGGCTGTTTGTTATATAGTATTAACAATTTAAGCAGGTTGTTTTCACATCACATAGTTTTACAATAATTTAATGATTGATAATTTATTGTTTATTAACTTCACAATAATTAATTGTCCTGCCACTGTAAATCTTACCCCTTTGGAAACGTGTAAAAATTTTACGGTAGGCCTAAAAATTGAACAGGTTTTTTGTGTAAATTGTTTAATTCTAAATACTTAAAAAATAATTCTTACTTATTTTATTTTCACGATTTTACTCCAAAGAAATTTTAATTTAATAAGTATTATGTTCTTTCTCGTTCTCGCGATCTCAAAAAAAAAAAAAATTCCAGAGAGAGAGAGAGAGAACGAGCAGTACACCTATATTTAACCTTACGCACTTAGATTATTTGAAAAAATTATGACGGAATTTTTTCAAACATATTAAGTTAATATTTATAAACTTTTAATGAAAGATAAATTAACTTTTAAAATTTACGCTGATTCATCTTGCAATTGTCATCTGGACAATTTATGCAAGTCATAATTTTACCTAAGCTTCTAACATGAAGTGGTATGCAAGGTTGAATATGTTATATCATGTAGAGACGTCGGTTAAATAATTTCTTTTCAAAACTGGCAGCATAGAATGCTTGCCTTTGTATGTGATTATTTGTATTAATAATTTGCTAGTTTTCTCAAAGCGTGAGTAGTCATGTGGCCAATCGTTTATGTCATCTAATATTATCCCCTATACTAATTGACATCTGAGAGCATCCGGTAGAAAAAAACTTAGCTAAATTTCTTCCCAGTTTAGCAAAGGTAAACCTGGGATGATTGTCCATCACCGAAAAGAAAAGGAAAAAATTCTACTATTGCTGTGAAATAATCATAAATTTCTACTTCGGTTTACTATAGTAGCTAATTAAAAAATATTTCAATATGTTAGTTTTTTGTGTATATTTACTGTAATTTCTATACAATTATTCTTTGATAATGAATACTAACTGGAAAAATTCCCACTCATGATTGCAGTTTTTTCTTTATGTTTTATATCTTTATTTCATAATATTGGATATTTCGATTAGCTACAACAGTTTCAGTTTATGTTTGCTGGGTTGTAGATTGTTTTGGAGTAAGTTCATTGGGTATTTTATTGTTAATGTGTTATTTTTACGGTATTTTATTCACTCGTTCAAGTTCACGCAAAAATAAAAAATTGATCGAATACTGTTTGCTGCAAGTAAAATATGATCACGATCACTGAAATTGTTTTTTTTTAAAGTTGATTTAAAAATTGAAACGTTTTTAACATAAGGAAAAAAATTAGAAGAAATTAATTAAGTCTGTTAAATAAAAATTACAGGATTAAAAAAGTGTATGTATTTGCACGTTTTTACAAGTTGAAAAATGCGTTCTAAGAAATAATAATGTCCGTATCAAGGCTTCAAATTAATTTTGTTATAAGTTACGTAAGCCTAATAATACCTGTTGAGTAGAAATCACCTCGTTAAAAATTCGCCTGTCTTGTTATTAATTATAAAAGAAACATTATTTTATTTCTATTACACTTATGATGCCATATTTATTCACTCACGGAAAATGCGAAACATGTTTTTTACATGCGGAAGTCTGTATGTAGCCGGTCTAATTTGAATCGGTTGACTAATTAAAATTTAATTAACCTTGCCTGAAAACTACATCCCTATATAGTTTAACGATCTATTTTGTGAAAATATGTTGTTAGATGTTGAAAGAAAATACCTTATCAATTTCATTAGGCTAATTAATACCATAAATCGTTAAATTCTTAAAAAATAAACCGTAATATGGCCATATAATTTAAATGTTGATGCGAATTTGCCGTTTGTCACTAGGAAGTTATGCTTCCGATAGAAACTAATAAAACGTAAACTAATAAATCCTAAGTAAAAGTAAAAGAGTGTGATTTTTTAATTAAAATAAGAAAAAAGAAATTAGAGTTATTAGCCTTTTCAATCAAGAATTAATAAATAATACATTTTATACCTACTAAGAGGGTAAAAACAAATAAAAGAAAATTATTATCTACACAAAATGTTACAAATAATTATTTAACTTTATAAATTCTTTGGATTTTTATTTAAATAAAAACTTTTTTTCTTCTTTTACGCATGTTAGAAAGCTTTTTTTTTAAACGATCACAATTTCTTCAATAATGTGTTAACTAGTTATATTATGGTAATTAATAATGATCATTTTTGTTTAGCTGGTTTCTTCTTTTAAATAATGTACAATTAATAAATTATTCTTTTGATTTTAATAATCAAATATTATTTATTTACAGAGTAACAGGTTTACATCCTCTTACTGTTACTAGATGAATAATAAATGAATTTGTAGCGTGTGAGAATTCATGCCTGACTGGAATTCGAACCCGGGACCTCTGGATGAAGATATAATAATAATTATTTCATATATATATATATATGACATCGTGTATATATATATATATATATATATTTATATGACATCTTTATTTCCATGGCTTTGTTTTATATTAAATAATTTTATATAAATTAACCGTTTGAAAGTGTTTAAATCTATTTCTAACTCCAACTTGGAGAAATTTTACCAAAGTATTGTAATTTTTGTAAAATTTACAAAACTCTTTATTTGCTATTTTATTAGTAGAATATACGTTTTTTATTGTTAAAGTAAGCCTATTAATTTTGTACCATCTGTTAATATTATTTAAATCGGTTTGAATTTTATTAGTTGCTTTATTTATATTTTCAGCTTCCAGATAAACTCTTATATCCTCGACAAATAACCAAAATTTTTGTTTATATAATTTATGTGTAAGATAAATAGCTAAACTCTTAAATATGTTCGCTATGGGTTCACGAAGCATTTTTTAATTAACAAAGGTATTATTTATATCGTCCTGCTTTTTCCTTGTAATAGTTACAGGCCATATAATATTGACCTTACTCAATTTGTTTTTACAGGCGTTATTATGTATTTTATACTTTCTCCAATCTTTGGTATCATCGGTGAAAACCATTTCTCTATAAATGATAACTTTAATATATCTCATTTTGTTTAATGCACTTTATGCGAAAAGGATATATTTTCTCTCCATTTTATTCACAATTCTTTTTCGTTTATTTTAGAACATGAACAATTTTCTTCATCCTGTCATGAAAAGGAATCTGATAATAATCTATCATGACAAGGTTTTTAAACTGAATTCTTTTCGGTTCGTATTCTGTCACATACTTTATATATATATATATATATATATATATATATATATATATATATATATATATATATATAATATATGTATTATATTTAAATTATTTTTTTTATCGATTTTACAATCGAGTACATAATTAAAATTGTTTCATGTTCTGAAATTTGCTCATGTATTTTCTTAATCTTAAACATATTTTTATCATTATTTCAATTAGTAAATCAGAATTATTCCCTTTTAGATGCAACATTTTTTTGCTGCACGAATTCTTTTGTAATTAACCGATATTAAAATGTCCTGTTATTCCTAGTTTTCTTTAACAATTACTCCTTAACACAACTTGCAACAATGATCTAAAATATGTGCTTCATTCAAACTCTGTGAACCATATAGAATTGCTAGTTTATAACTGATTTTATTTATCTACAATACTTATAAAATAATTTACAATATAAATTATAATAATTTTGCAATAGTGCATAATTCTAAGTGCTCAAAATTATTCAACAAGTCTTGTACATTAGAATAAACTTCACTGAAAATGTTTTGTTGCTGTTTAATAGTAAATGTCTCCGATATTCTTGTATTCTCTTAAGGCTGGATAGTTTTACTACTTGCGTAATATTTATAATCACTTAATTTAATTCGTCAGTTTTGTTTAAGAAGTCTTCAGCAAAATTTTTCTCTTCCTAACAATTCCCAAAAAGCATCTTTCTGTAATTTTTAGCTACGTGATTAATATTCCAGCACGTATATAAATGATTCAATTCGATATCCTCAAAGCGATCTACCTCCATCCCAATATGATTATCGTTTCTTCTTTACTAAGCAATTTAGAAAAGCTTACCTCAATTAATTATTATATCTGTACAATTGTTGGCATTATTGATTATAGTTCTTGATTTTTTTTTGCTACTTCTATCAACTTTTAATCTACCAGTTTCTTAATGAGGAACTTTAATCAGCTCTTCATCTTGTCTTTTAAAACTTTTAGTTAATTACTTCTTTACTCGTATCCTTCATCTAAGTCAATTATTTTAATAATAGGATCTTTTCATCTTTCGTTGTTAATTCATCCTCGATTTTTTTCTTTCACTTCTTTGATCATGCATTTTTCATTTTTTTTTACATTTGATGTCCATTTTTTTTTTCAGCACTTCTGAAACTTTCACAAGAACCATTAACGGATTCATTTTTAGGCATAGCTTGCTTTGGCTACATATTTCTACTGCTTGAACAAATTTTTCCTATGCCATTAATTTAACTGCTTACCTCCATGACTAACAATTTTAAGTCATAATATTTTACTGTTAAATCTGTTTTAAATATCTATTTATTCGTTAAAAATATTAATATTTATCATTATATTTTTCAAAATTTTATTTTTCTATTTTCATAATTGCTGTAAGTTCGTATGTAGTTATTATATGTATTTTTCATTATTACTGTTCTAAAATTCACGTAGGTTCACGTAGCTTCACGTAGGTTAGCTAAATCATTAAAATCAGTTAACTCAAAAAATCAGAGACTCTATTATAAAAAAAGCCGGTAATGTAGTGAGTGTGCATTTAAATTCATTTGATTGTATTTAAGTTTTTTAATTTTAATTTTTGAAGCCAAGATTTTCAACAAAAGAAAGCAATAACCAAAATGGTTAATTTTAGTATATTAGCATCAGAATTTCGAAAGATATTTCTTCGACTTTTTGAAAATTTGAGGGATCATGCATTAGGAGACTTTTTTGGAATGGTTAGAATATTTACTAAAACTAATTTTAATAAATTTAAATAAAAATTTAAAAAAATTTGTTTTTCTTTTTTTTTAAATTTGGGAGTTCCCCATCAGGGGAGGGGTATTAAGTTATTTTAGTGATTATTGTTTAACAAAATACGTTTTCAACATTAAAAATTTGAAATTTTTATATTTTTCATTTTAGGTCCTCCCATACTCAAGAGAAAGAACTAGGGTAAAATAAATTTTTTGGAAAATATTGCTATGTAGAGATAACAAATTTAAAAAAGGACTTTTTAAAATTAAAAAAAAAATTTTTAAATAATACGATACAGCCATAATTCTAAATAAACAAAGTTGTAATTTTCTTGGTGTGAGGTGAAAATATTTGGCTACTTTTCTTTCAAGAAATACTAAATAATACTAAAGAGCTGTCAAAAAATTAATATTTTTACATTTTAAATACAATGGGTAACTTGCGAGATGGATTTAAATCTAAAATAATTTTTTTTAAACATTAAAGAAAAATGTTTTGTTACCACAGACTGTTGGAGTGGGATGGGTAAACGTTTTATAATAGTTCTAAGGCTTATTTGTGCAGAAAATATAGCGGCAAAAACTCCCATCAACTCATTTTTCTGAAGAATGATATAACTACACATAGAAAAAAAAATTATATAAAGTAATTTTTTGGGTAGGGATGAATATTATATAAACATTTTTTGTAATTTGAGGTCTCAATTAAAAAAAATCAACTTTTTTAAGAAAAACCTTTTGCTAAAGTTCTTCAGTAAAGATTTGAAATTGTATTTATTCAACTTAGAAAATAGTCAAACCGGATGATAACCTCATACATGTAGAATCTTAGAATGTTGTGTCAATATAGAGGAGGATAATGAACATTCTTTAAAATATAAAACGATTCTTTATGTCAGTCATTGTGTGAATCAACATAACAGTCTAATTTCAATATCAAGTGAATCAACTGAAACAGTTGAATTTGTAAGAGAATCTGGAGAAACTTTATACTATCATTTTATTTTGTAGAGAAAACATTCATCGCTATCAACTAGCTAAGCTGCTTTGATTTAACTGTCTTCTTTCTTGAAGACTGGTAAAATGAATGAATAATAAAATAAATTTTTATTCCAACAGAATGGAATAACATTATTATTTTTGCTTGCTGGTTAGAAATGCACTCAAGCAAAGGCTTCCTTATCGTCTGGTTTGATAGAGGATAACTATTTATTGGCAATGGAGTGCAGGTCTCACGTCACTGGATACGTTCTGAGGAAGAATAAAGAGGAACAGTTTTTTCTGTGAAAGTTCATATTTAAAATTTGCGTGAAAGGAAGTACTGCTATGATCAAGTTGGAAATGATTTAACAAACTTGGGTAGAAACAGAATATTTACTGTGGGCCGTGCTGCAATAACTCTCATCTAGACACTTAATAATGCAAATGATAATGCATTTTTTACATTTTTGCCTATGCACCTGAGTATTATTTATTTCTTTATTTCTTTAAGAAAAAAAAGTTCTATGCTGTGACTTTTTATATCTTTTTGTATGTACAATTATGAGGTATATAAAACAGAACATTATATGTTTTGATTACTATTTTATAATAAAATTGTTTAATACATTTTCTCTGAGTGTTTATATAAATATTTATATATATATATATATATATATATATATGATATTTTAAAAGATTTCTGGGGGAGTTATAGAGTGGAGGGTACAAAATCTTTTATTCAGGTGGAGAAAGGAGTGGTGAATATGGAGTGGGAATTTTGCTGTGCCCACAGATGAGAGACAGTGTAGAAAGAGTAAGATTTCTCGATGAAAGAATATTGTTGTTGAGACTGAAGGGCAAAGGAAAAGATCTAGTGATAATACAAGTGCATATGCCAACAAGCCAACATTAAGATGAAAGACTGAAGAATGCTGTAATAAGATTCAGGCACTGATAGATGGGGAAAGAAGAGGAACTTGCATTATAGTGATGGGAGATTGGAATGCGATGGTAGGAGAAGGATCAGAGGGAAATATTGTGGGAAACTTTGGGTTAGGTATAAGAAATGCAAGAGGGGCAAGATTGGTGGATTTCTGTAAGGAGAATTCTTTGGTAATTGGTAATACACTATTCCAAGCCCACAAGGGATGCCGATACACATGGACATCAAGAATAAATGGAGAGAGGTACCAGATAGATTACTTTATGATAGAAAACAGGTATAGAAATTGTTTAGGAAATTCAAAAGCACCTATCCAGATGCAGATATAAATTTGGACTGTAATCTTGTGGTGGAAGAGTTACGAATGAGGATGAAAAGAGTGAACAAAGGAAAAAGAGTAGAGAGGTTAAATAGGGATGTACTAAAAGATGAAGACAAAAGGGAAAGGCTAAAGGAGAATTATTTGGTAAATAGACAGAGAAGGAAAGAGGACACAGATCCAAACACATGATGGATATATATATGAAGGAGGATATAATAAATGCCATCAAAGATACTGGGGGTAAAAAGCAGACTAGGAGGATAAAGAAAGAATCAGTTGCAGATGTGATGGTGGATAAAATGGATGAGAGAAGAAAGTGGAAGAATGTCAGAACAGAAGAGCATAAGAAGATGTACAGGAAATTAAATAATGAATTATATGAAATGAGATTTATATGTGGTCTTCAAAGATCTGGAGAAGGCATTGGAGAGGGAGGAATGGGATAAATTGCTGAGAATCTTAAAGGAAAAAGGAGTCGCTTGGAAGGGAAAGGAGACTAATAAGAAATCTGTACTTGTCACAGAAGATGAAAATAAAGATTGGGAATGAGTTGTCAGAGGAAAGCAGACTTGGGAGAGGGGTGTGGCAGGGATGTTGCATGTCACCGACTCTGTTCAACTGTTACCTAGAAGCGATAATTGAAAAGAGTCTAACTGGTAATAAGGGTGAAAATAATTGGAGGAGGAAGATAGAGTGTGTTAGGTTCACTGATGACATGGCAGTGTTGGAGAGAGTACATGATGAATGAAATGTTGAGAAGAATCAATCAAACATGCAAGGAGTATGGGATGAAGATAAATACAAAGAAGACAAAAAGCATGATAATTAGCAAATCAGTCAAAAGGGCAACGATTAGGACTGGGGGAAATAAAGTTGAGCAAGTGGCATCCTTCAAGTAGCTTGGGTGCATCATTAAGGAAGATATGAAGTGTGATCAGGAAGTTAAAGTATGAATTTCTAGAGCAAAGGAAGCATTCAGCAAAATGAGGAGAGTGCTATGTAGCAAAATAGATCTGCGACTAAGGAAAAAAACTTGCGATATGTTTTGTGTGGAGTGTGGCCCTTTATGGGGCAGAGACATGGACTATTAGGAAGGGAGAGGAAAGAAGAATGGAGGTCTTTGAAATGTGGGTTTGGAGGAGGATAGAAAAGATCAGCTGGACGGAGAGAATTTGGAATGAGGAGATGCTCCGTAGAGTAGGAGAAGAGAGGGCCGATTATTGAAATGATAAAAAGAAGAAAATGCAGTTGTTTGAGACACTGGCTGAGACGTGACTGCCTGTTGGGGACGGCATTGGAAGGATTTGTAACGGGCAGGAAAGCAAGAGGTCGGAGATGAATGAAAATGATAGACAATATAAAAATGGAAGCAATTTACTTTAAAATGATACGGGTGGCACAGAATCGAGCAGATTGGAAGGCGGCCATGTGAAAACCTGCTTTTGGGCAGAACACTTATTATACTTATTATGCTGGCATAAGACTTAATTTTACAATTTAGTAGATATTTGAGGAAATCAGGAAATTCGTGTTTT
This sequence comes from Lycorma delicatula, assembly GCF_047948215.1. NCBI lineage: Eukaryota > Metazoa > Arthropoda > Insecta > Hemiptera > Fulgoridae > Lycorma > Lycorma delicatula. The sequence goes on along the minus strand of NC_134455.1, from coordinate 278,633,944 downwards.
GTGTGTGTGTGTGGGGGGGGGGGGTATGTGTGTATATGTATATTCAGAGCCTCCTACGAAGGAACGGAGAAACTTTCAGGACTGTTCTAATGGTGAAATTAATGAAAAATTCTTTTATTCCTACAAAGATGATTTCAATTAAATTTTAACTCCAAAGATTCAACAGAGAAAAGCAAAAGCTTTGATTTAATGGAGTAAATAGTTTTTTATCTTGAAATTCATAAAATATAACTTTACTAACAATCCGTACCTTCTGTTTTAATACCTAAACTTTAAATAGGATTCTAAAGGAGAAAAGTATTTTAAAATGACTACACTAACTGGCTAACGCCAGATAGAATCAGGTCAAAATTAATAAAACTAGTTAGTTAACTTGATTCCTCGTAAATCTGAAGAATCAGATTTTTTTAAGCTATTATTTCTGTTGTTGAATAAGAAACTGGATTATTATAACTGTTTTGTGAGTTGATAGTGTTTAAAAGCGTGAAAATATAAAATAATTATTTTCGCGTTTGAAATTTAGCATTTTTATTTATGAAACAAGTTACTTTTAATTTTAAATATACTTAGGCATTGTTTTATCACTTCTCAATTAAATTTTAAAATTAATGATTATACTAAATCGCATTGTGTTGCCAAAAGTGATATCACTTTATTCTTATAAACAATAAATATAGTTTATATAGTTAAAAAAAAAAAATCAATCTATAAATAATAATTAATATTTATCCATAAATAATTCTTTAAATATAAAAATCATGGCAGCTTTTAACTTTAATAACTTAAACTGCTAAAAATAAGTCCTCTAAATATTCAAAGTAAACTTATCAAAAACAAAACCTAATCAATTAAAAAATTCTAATAAACCACCATAAACAAAATATTCTAATCAACCAGGTTAGATTAAATTAAAACTTACGTTTCCATAAGAGACTGAGTAAAAAAAATTAACTTGTAGAAAAAGAATTATCACTCAAAAAATGAAAATGCTTAAGCATATTCATATAAATAAACACCAAAAAAAGATTACAACAAAAAACACAGCTTATCCTACATAAACATATATCACAAATAAAAATGTTAAATAAACTAAATAAACAATAAAAATAAATAAATAAAAAAAATCTAACAAAAGAAAGTTCATAATGAAGTATACGAAAGTTAAGTAAAAGAAAGTTAAGAATACGTTACTCACGAAGAACAACGTGTGAAATATTTCTTTTGAATGATCGAGTTAAGTTTACTTATATTTTTTTTTTTTTTTAGTTGGCCCTTTACTTTTTTTAGGTAGATCTCATAAGAAAGCTACCTATTGTAATTGGTACCATTATTCGACTAATTTTAACTATAGGTTTCATTGGTTTGAGGGTAGCAAAATATTCATTTTATATTTATATATATATATAATTTTTTTGTTTTACTTTTTGAGGGTATTGAAGCTGAAAAGGTTGAAAATCACTGTCTTAAGGTAATCAATAAAGGAATTTAATAAGGATGGAAATATAATGTCAGTTAAAATGAGATGACTTTAAATAAGATTTATGAGGCGTAGCATACAGCTAGATAAAGTGAAAGTTATGCAGTTAAAAGTAATGGTTAGTTAAGAGGAGTGCAAATGTTTAAATTAAACATGTGAAAGTTTAATTTAAAAATATAGATTAAATGTTTAAAATTTTACCTTTATTTAATAACTAAATAAATTACGGTTTTAACCGAGTACCCCCGGAAGTAGTTAATGATTTTATTCGTATTTTTCTTTTTTAAATTCTGTAACTCGAGAACGGCTGCACTGTTTTTTATGGAACAACTAGCTAACGACTCCTCTATATCACTGAGTGATTGGATGACACGTTTTTCATAAAGAAATGAAAAAAATATTTTCATATCAAATCGGAGAGCGCGTTATCGATTCAAACATTGCGATATGAAAATTTTTAATTAAATTTAAATAATTAAAAAAGTGAAAATTTTTTATTTAACTAGTAATAGAAAACGATCTTCGAAAGAAAACGATTGTTACAAAGGAAATTAGAATAAAGAATCAGAAGAAAATTAATTTCTCAAGGGATAAAAAAATTACTCTTTAAAAAATAATATATCAAAGCTCACAAATTATAATAATGTATTGAAAATATGAGTTAGTGTTAAGTGACGTACATAAAGTTTGAAAACAAAATTCTAAAACTTTTTGCAGTTTCATCACTTAAATGCATTTTTGGTGTAGCAGATTCCACCATCAAGCAATAGCATATTTTTTCACCCACTGTAAAGGAAAAATATTTTTTATCGTAAGTAGATGAGTAGAAATAAAATAGCAAATACAGACAACAGTCTGTATATCAATAACTTACAAATGTATGTACCGTACAAGATGATTTGATATCGGTATTATTTTACAGCATTTCAAATTAAAGAGATTTAATTTTTTGCGTGAATAAAACTTTGCTTCCTCAGTTTTATACCGTTATTTCATTTATGATTCGTAAAAGAGAAGAATCAACCGTTATTTTTAAAAGGGAACTAATTCACTTGCCAGCACAGCTTACTGGGTCTGGTACTGTGATGTTTGTGATGGTTATACTGAAGTAGGCTACATGCTTCGTTTTATTTTCACTTGTAAACAATGTTATGAAAAAAATAGAAGGAAATTTATAGCACATCCTGGGCTTTTAAAGTTTTCTAAATGTATTAATCACAGCGTATTTGAACCGTTATTCAGTGAACGTACTTTTGAACTTCTTTATCATTCAGTAAATCTAATATTAGAAAAATTAAAAATCTGATGATTCGTCGTTAATTTCACATACCTAGTTTAAGTGAATGGGGAACGAACATGATAATCGTACCTGTATTTTACAGCTTCATTATTGTTCAGATTTATTGAACAATTATAAATTGATTTCATTAATAACGTCGGATTAGGTCCGTAATTTGAATTTCTTTTTTTTTATTGATTCGTACAATATTTTAGAATTCTTCAAATATGAAGTGCAGCTCATTTTGATTCGTGATGCCTATGCAGCTGCTACCCGGCTTTCGTGTAATGAGTCTGTCTGTAATGTGTTATAACCGTAGATCGCCAGGGCAGGATGTTTCAGTAGGAATTGGCAACAGGAAGGCGGCCAGGAACGGTATAAAGAAGCCAATTATATTATAATTAGATAACCGGTTATATTATGATTAACTTCATAATATAGCTGGTTAGACCGGGTATCCAAATAACAAATTTTTGCATGGAAGGGTGCCACTAACCATCCACGCCGCTCCGACACACACGTATCGATTTAAAGATGAGGATCATTCTACTTATTCTGTTTAACTGGACTTTAATATACGTTATATTACATAAAAATTTACCGATATCAGAATTTACTTTTTATCGATTATCAGGATTCAATTCAAAAAAGTTTTATCCTAAATTGTTATTTTTTATCAAATAAATATTTTCTACTGTTTCCATTGACTTTCGTTTTAAAAAGATAACAATGTGTATTTATTTGGTGATACATTATTATATATCGGTCATTATTTGAATTATCATAGATAGTTATGACATATCTTTTTCTCAGTCAATAAAAAATTAATTTCTTTTTTTTTTGTAAAATAAATAGAATTGGAGAGTAAAACATTTCAACAATCGATATTCTGAAAATTATTACTGTTTTTTGTACACTGTTTGTTTTTGTAAAATGAGTATAACAAGTCTGAATTCGATATCTTAAAAGATTTTTTTTAAATTTATTATTTTTTTTATAAAAAAAATTTAATAGATTCAAAATGAAGCATTTTCAGAAATCTTTTTAATTAATATTTTTTATTCACTTTGATAAGTACAATAATTTTCTGAAGTTTGATATGACCTTTAAAAATATTCTCTAATGTCATTATTAACAACTAAGTTATATATTAATTACGTACCACAACCGACAATTTTTAATTCCGAGATCTGAAGAATGTGGCAATTTAAAGATGTTATTTTATTACCTAATAAGTAATTTTTGGAAAATCCCGTAAATCTAACAATAAAACCGCTGAAACTGAAGACACTGTGATACGTTTCCTTTGTTGTAGAACAGTGATAACTTATTTTAAATACTGGCAATCATTTGTGTTTTTCACTTACTTTTTTTGGTAAATTTATTATTTATTTTGGTAATTTTTTTCATTATTTCCAGCTGTATTAGTGATGGATTAATTTATAAAAATATTATTGAAAGTATATTCTCAACAAAAAAAAAAACCAAATTAATTTAATTTCGTATGTTTTCAATTCTTTTTTTTCTGTATCTAATTTTATCAGGAATAGTAGATGTATAGCTTATTCCATTTCTCCAGTTTAATAAAAAAATTTTTTTAGCTTCATGATATTTTTTGGAAAAGTTTAAGAGATATTTCCTCCATTTCAAAACCATCGTTTTAAACCGCCGTCTAGGAACTCTAGCAAATGATCTTCAGTGAAAAGCTTGATGCAATTTTTAACTATTAAAATTTACGCTAAATAAAGGATTTTTTTCTTGGTATTGTCTCTATTTTGTTATTCATACATAATTTTTCGATAGTGTTACTTATATCTTGTCAGAGATTAGTTTTAGTCCTGTACCTCTCTGTTAAATAAATTCCTTTTGTGTGTATCATAATTTTATTAGAGTTCAGTGTTAACAGTAAATTACAAAATTCACGCTTACCTTTTACTGAGAATGTAAAAGTTCCGAGTTTCAAACTATATATTATTAAAAAACATATTAGCAAGATTTAGTGGCACTTTTAACTTGATTTCATTTTGGGTGTGTTTATCTGTATATGTTTTTATAAAAAAAAAAGATAATATATTTAAAAAATTAAATTTTCATCTGGATAGGATATCGAATTCAAATCTGTTACAATCACTCTATACTGGAATCAAACAGTTAAATTTCACATACTAAAATTTAATTTTTTTCCAATCTTTCTAAAATACTTTATTGGAATATAAAAAAATACGAGATTTTTAATCTTTTTGACGCGTCACATGCTTAAAACTCTTGTTAAAACTTTATACTCCCACGTAACTTAAGATTTGATAAATCTTAGCCGAATTTATTTAATTATTGGGAGTAAAATTTTATCGGCTTATCCTTAGCACTTAATTGTGTAATAATAATAATACTATAATAATAATAATTTTCTCTGATAAATAAATTAGATCTGCCAAATTTTCTCTTTATTTTATTGTTTATTGTTCATTTTTAATTTCATTGTTTAGAATTATATAACTTTACACTATTTTTGGAGTAAGAGTTCCTACTGTAAGTAAATTTATGGGGTAAAGTATAGACTGCCTTGAATGCCAATAATCTCTTATCAGAGAGGTATTGTTGAATTATAAGTAAAATAGACTTTTCTGCCATCATGTACACTCTTTGGTGTAGTATATAATTTAATTTAAATAATACGTAGTAAGTAATAAAGACTTAAGACACAGCGTAAGCCTTGTCTTACTACTCTGTATTTTTTATTTACAGTATTACCTCAATAAAATATTTTGCAGTATTTCTAAGTAATTCAATAAGAACGTTAGATAAATGTTGAAAAACGTAGTATAATTGGTGGAAAATTTTTATTGTGCTTCAATTTCATCTACTACTAGGTTACTATCACCAGATTTATCGTATCTACGATATTTGAAAACGCGTTAGAATAAGGTACGGATCATAAATTTAGCAATTTACCACTATTCAACAAAAAATTATCCTCTTTGATAGCTTTTTAATTAAGTGTTTTTACACCCTGATACATTTTGACTGATCGATTAATTCACTACAGAAGCTTAAAAAAGAACTTATTTGTGGGAATGTGAAAATGGAAAGTTGTAGCTTATGAAAAATAAGCCATGCCTGACGGGGATTAAAACTTCCGAATCTCCGGATGAAAGGCCGAGACGCTACCATTCCGCCACAGTGATCGGTATTTCTTTTAAAATATTTTATTTATTTTATTTTCAATGTTATGACAATTCTGTCGTTTGAAATGTTGTATTTCTTATAGCTGTTTGTCGTTACGTGACCCCACATCATTTGTAAAAGACTAAGATGATTACTGGTCAAAGAAATAAAGTTTAATACATCAAATTAAATCAATAACTGTAGAAATAAGTGGTATTTCCAGCCGTATGAAACAGTATATTTCAACTGAACGGTATTGAAAAATATAAAACTAAATTTCTTTAAAAAAATTTCAACGAAGTAAACTAAAATAATATAAGAATTATCAGAATATTACCGTGAACAAATTTAGACAAACTGAAAAATGTTAATCATAAACGCGAACGTTTGCAAAGTTAACGTACAAGAGTTTACAAAAACAGTGTATAAGGATGTTTATTGTTGTTGTTTGTCCAAAATTTTAATTCATATATTCATTAATTAAAAATAATAGAAACATTAATCAGACCGAAGCGATTAGGGTAGAGATTCAAAGTTTACCACTCATCCCTCATTGCTAGTTTATGAAATTACGCGTGTAAATTTGTAAGTAATAAAAAGTAAATGATGAACATTAATTAGTATTATTAGTTAGATAACCAAAAGAAGAAGAAAAGAAGTCAAAATGATGTGAAAAGAAGTGTGTTAAAACATAAAACAATAAAATAAAAATAAATTATCACTCAAAAGACTATACTATAAAAACTATAGAAGCGAAATTAAAGTTACTGTGTTTTTCAGTTGCATGTTCGCTTTATTGTAATGTCACGTTGTCGATTGTTTTTCTATAAAAATCTATACTCACATAAAAAAAAAAACCTTTAAGTTATTAATAAAA